>NW_017306467.1:225196-256823 GCF_000935625.1 Nanorana parkeri | reverse complement strand
CCCCAAGTCTTATACATAACTGTCCCTACTCTTGCGACATCTTTGTTGTGTGGCCTGCTGGGCACAGCGCATTCTCCTCACCAGGGCCGAGCTCCATTCATTCCTACAGAAAAGCAGTCTATTATTCATGCCAGCAGTGGAAGGCCTTTCCATAGGAATGAGTTGAAATTGTTAAAAGCATGCAAAAAAAAAAAAAAAGAAGCAATACATGGCCAGGAGATTTTCAATGAACAGGCTGTGTGGTGCCCAAGAAGGTAACACAGTAAAGATTTTAGAGTTTTTGCAATGGGGTGTGCATTTAGTGGCCGTTTTTTTTTTTTACAGTGTGTTAATGCACTGCACATGTCATATTGCACATTAACCTGTGTTGCATTAAGAGTGGGTTTGGCTTTACTTCTCTTTTGGGTGACAGGAGTACAGTTATTATGTAGACCCAAAGTCAGCATATGGTGGGCTATTGTCTGCTGTACGCTGACAGTGCAGAGCTGCACTGCAGCTGGGAAGGAACCTGACAATATTGTCAGGTTCTACATCGGCTACCTGACTCACAGCTGGTTCTGCCTCTCTAGAGCCAGAGCCAGCTGTGCTCACCCCCTCCCCTGTCAGTCCCTTGAATGACCACTGGAGGGACAGGGTGGGGAAAACAGTCAATTCAATTGATACATACAATAGAGAACAAGCTGAGAACGCACTCTAATGCGGTAAAAAAAATCATACAGGACCATTTTTTTGTAATGCATCGTACCACACTAGTGTGCATAGTGGCGAGCTACAATGCAGGTGTGCTGCCTTAGTCTCTTGAGCTGCCATTAAAAATTAATGTCACCGCAAAATAACTCATGTTACGTTATTTACCATGTTTTGCGGTAATGTGCATTACCAGGTTGCGGAGGTGCAAATGGGCACTCGAAGGAAGAGTTGTTGGGATGGAGATTTCAAGGATAAGTGCAATAAATTTACAGCTATCCTTTAAAGCCTAACTCCAGCAAAAGGTCTTGTACCTCTCTTTATGTTCTTATTACAGGCTATTCCTACGTTGTGAATATTTGTCCTCACCGCCTGTCTTTTTCACTAGTGCCTCAAGGATGGGAAGGGACAAGTAATCTTCCCAACAGAAAACTCAGGGGCTCGTGTACATTTGTGATCAGGGCTAAGAGTTACGTACACACTAAACTCTGACCAGACAATCTTTGTAGAATCAACTTTAGATATACAAAAACTATGTAAACTGAGCAGCTACCTATCAATTTGTATCCAGTTAGGCAGGCCCTTGCACTTCATCGTTTTTGGCAGATCTAAAGTAGATTGCAAATAGATTGTCAGGTGTGTGATATTAGAACTAAACTGCATTCAGCATGCCCTTAGTGGCACTGCATTGGTAATGTTTATACAAGATCCTATCATGTTTCATCTTCATGCAACATTCACTGACATACAATGCTCATGGACACAGCAGGCAAGCTGCCTGTAAGGTTTAATTAACCCTACAAAGTGCATCAGACAATCTTGGTTTGAAGTGCACCAGATGAAGCTTGATGCTGACGGAGCTCAAATGCTCCCTGAATGCCCATATACAAGAATCATTAATGTGAGGACTCAGAACCATTTCCAGCTGGATCACTAACTATATATCCTGATAAAAGTTTATTTCTTATTGTAACAGTGCTCTGGGTCGCAGCTACTATTTCTAAAACCAAACCCATTGTTCTTCTATGTCATTACTTATATATCTCTCCATTGTATGTATCCAGTATAAAAAGACAGGCAGGCTTCTGTTGGGTGTGTTTGCCATGTGGGAGCATGTCCCTTTGCTGACACAGCAGTGACCTTTTGGGGTGTGATTAAGTAAATATTTAAATGTCAATAAAATAAGAGTTAAACCTCACTCTATACACGAATCACTTCTAAACCTTTCCAAAATCTCAGTATGATTTTATTCCACTTATGTAATGATAGTATTTACAATGTAAATTCCTTTTTGTCATACAACATACCTTTTATTTATATTTTTCTCCACATTTAAATAACAAAGCTGTCCAGAAAATAGTGACAGGGGCTGGGCCAAACTGTAGCACTGCTAGGGGTGCTAAGGTCGTTTCTTAGTTTTGGCTAGAGTGGAGAAGGATTCGAACCCCTGCCAGGTTTTACCGCTATCTGGGGCTCCACTAGAGACTTACCTTCACTTCCTGTCCTGCTACTAACGCTTTACCAGACAGGAAAGGAGCAGAACTCTACAACATAAATACAGACAGACAAAAATGCTTTTCTTTAGTAGAATAGAGGAGGGCTTAGATTTTTGGCTTTGTCTGTGTCCCTTCTGCAGCTTTCCCTCACTTTCTGTCTGGTAAAACATTGTTAGCAGGAGAGGAATTCAAGGTAAATTTCTCTGATGGAGACCCAAACAGCAGTAAAAGCCGGACAGAAGTTCTAATCCCCGCTCTATACACTTAAAAGTAGATTTAAACCATTTGAATAAAAGGTAACCACTGTGTGTCTGACAATATTATGGTTTGACCCAACTGCTGTTGCTTTCTCAATTGCAGGACTGCTTTGTCTGTGGGTAGAGAGAAATGGAAATGAAGGCACCTTAAATAAAAATCCAGTTCAATAACTGAACACCATCATTATATGAACAAATCAGAAATGGTTGTCAGAATACAGTATTTTTCACTATAGCTGGCTTGTAAGTAGCTTAAAAGCACAGATTGTCCAGTTTAATGAGGATGACAATCCTGGTTCCACCAACCATGCCTACTAACTAGAAGGTCATTATATATGGTCATTATTGGTTCAGGTAAAAGGTCTGCCTACCTCCTGTGATACTTTAAGCTTTAACCAAAATGATCCCATGCACATTAAGGCTACTTTCACACTAGGTGCAATTAAACGCGTTCTAAAATGGTCTTCTGAACACCCACATTGTGTGTGTATGTGTGTGTGTGTGTGTGTGTGTTTGATGTTTTATATATATATATAGGATTTCCAATGGATCGATTCACACCTCGCGTTAAAATGGTTTTATCTGCAGTCAGTTTAGCTACATTTAAAAAAACATAGAAGACAGGTGCGTCAAGGAATTGATTTGGATCTTCTAACCACACCAAAACACATGCAAACGCACATAAACGCGTGTCAACACAAGATGCATTTATTTGCAGAAATGTCACTGGCTACTCCGATGGACTACTTTAATAGACAAAGGACAGATTCATATGCGTGTAAACACACATCATTTTAAGCATCTAGAAGCATAAACAATGCATCTAGCCTGACAGATTTTGCAGACAGATTATTATTATGATGATGATTATACAGGATTTATATAGCACCAACAGTTTGCACAACGCTTTACAATATAAAGAGGACATTACAGTTACAATACAAGTCAAGACAAAATGGTAAGGAGACAAAATGGTAATGAGAGCTTACAATCTCTGCATACAGATCTCTGCATACAAACACAAGCGGCAAGTGTGAATGAAGCCTAATTCAGTGAAAGCGCAAGTCAAACCAGATCAATACTCCTTCAGTGCTGGCAACCTGTTTCCTAACAGAGCCAGAAATGATGGGAGGTAAATTCATATTTTGCATCAAAAGCAGGGAGGGTCTACTAGATTTAGGGTTCTAATACGCAAAAATATTTGCACTACGCAACTAACATCTGCTACTAACCTGCTAATAATTACAGCCACACAGGTCAAGGGGCCCCAAATGTCATGCACAAAGCAGTAATGGTTCCAAGTTCCCCTGGAGTAGGCCAGAGATACAATTTTAAAAAAAGGTGATCAGCTGTGCATTGCCAGGTCACTCCATTTTAGTTAGATTTAGTGCTGTTTAAAATTATCTCCTTTTGATGTGCTGTAGCATTGGGGAGTAAAATACCAACTGCAGATATGCTGTACCTGCTTCTTAAAACTATTGCTAACAATGCCAACACCTGCTGATGCAAAATTCAATAACACGCTTATCAATGTGATTATATATAAAAATGTCTCTAAATTAAGTATTTGATTAACCTGTGAAACATTCCTAGTGCTAACTGATAATAGAGGATGCACAGGGAGCAACATCATAACTTTGTTTATGGTATCATAATGCCATTTATCCAACATTCCTCTTTTCTGAATGAGAAGAAGCTTGGAACAAACATTTTGCAACCCAACATTGCCAGAGATGCTTGGGTCATGCAAGACGTTTCTAAAGCTGACCATACACTAAGGCCCCATTCACACCTATGCGTATTGTAATATGCGCGTCTGTCGCGCGACCGTCACGCGTTTTTTTTTACCGCGATTCGCGGTAAAAAAGCCGCGCGACCGTCGCGCGATTCCAAAGGCTACTTGGCAGTATACTAATGGAAGACGCCCTACAAAACGGACCAATACGCAGCAAAAAACGCTTCGGGACCTTTTCATGCGTGGGCCGTTTTGTAGTGCGTTCGGGACGGGCGGAAATACGGACAGGTGGGAACGAGGCCATTGACTACAGTGCCATTTATTTTTTTGACCGTTTTGTAGAGTGTTCATCGAGCGTAGGACGCGCTACAAAACGGTCAGGTGTGAATGGGGCCTTATAGATTATGTGCAGATTTTCTATGGTCAGATGGGAAAAAGTGCAGCAGATTCCTCCATCTACACTAAACTGTGTGGATGGAGGAATCTCCCACTGGGCCAAGCTCCAGTATCTTGCTAGTCGGCCCCTCTGGCTGCCAAAATACCTGAACAATCTGATTGGATGCAGGCATTGTTCAGGTGTTTTGAGAGCCAGAGGGGCTGAAGCTTGGCCCAGGTGGAGATTCCTCCAGCCACACAGTTTAGCGTAGATGCAGGAATCTGTTGCACTTTTCCCATCTGACCAAAGAAAATCTGCACATAATATAGAAGTGTATGGCCAACAGGGTGTTTGTGTTTTGCATCTGACCTGTGTTTGTGAGGCATTTTTTGTAGGATCTGGAACACAGTGTTTGAATTTTAGATCTTAGGCCTTGTTCACACCAAGCACGGAGCAGGTGCAGAGCAGAGCAGTTGCAGACCGGATCAAAACTGCGTCCAATGTATTCCAATGGTATTTTTTGCTCCAGTTCACATCGCAGCGCGCAGTTCCAGAGCAGGTGAAAAAACAGCAGCAAGCCCTATTTTACCTGCTCTGGATCTGCAAATGCATAAAAAAAAAATGTTTTAAGCCAAAAACGCATCTAAAAGACTAGCGTGCGTGTGCAGAAACCTGACCGGATCTGCTCTGCATTTGGTGTGAACAAGGCCTTATGGAGCAGTATTTACATGTGTTTACAGTTGTTTATGTATGCATCACAATAATTGGCTTTTATCTGGAACTCGCTGCCACATGCAGTGATTTCAGCTAAGAATGTTGAATCGTTCAAAAAGCTTTTGGACGATTTCCTTAGAGACCATAACATACAGGGGTACAGGTACTCAGGCCTTGTTCACACCAAAAGCAGAGCAGATCTGCATGAGTTCCTGCACACGCAGTGCAGTGGGTCATGCTGCGTTTTTGATGCTAGTGTACACCAACTTCATATCATGCAATAACTTCTCTCTGTAAGGGCCTTTATGTAGGAAAACACTAAGTCGCTGTATGTTATGTCAGTAATTTGCAGAATTCCACCAATCATTAATAAACTCATTTATAAAGCTCTAATTGTATGCAGAGAAAACAAAGCTAATCATAAAAACCAATACAAAATAAGCAGGTTTTAAGCATAATTATCATTTTGACTCTAACATTAGGACACTTATTCTTATATCTCCTAAAATATTACAGAAGGGCTGGAGGGATGAAAATATGCAAACCCCTTCCCCAGCTTGCTAATATCAGTCAATTTGCCCTTTAACACCAGGGAGTCTATCTTTAAATCTTCTGCCCAGCCATACATTAGGCAGTGGAAAAGCTGTGCAAATACAGTTTGCACAGCATTTCCACCCCTAGATGGAGTATCCCACAATCCACTTCTCATGCACCTACCAGTTAAAGTTTATCTTTTTATAGTTTTACAGCAGAGGAGAGGTTAGAAGTCCCGCCAGGTTCTGGTGATCACTGTGAGAGAGGGATCGGAAGATACAGACAATATTGTTGAGATCCACCCTGCTTACCTGATTGACAGCTGGCTTTGTCTCTCTAGAGCCAGATGTGCCTGCCCCCTACCTTATCTGTCCCTCCAATGAGCTCTGGAGGAACAGAGAGGAGGGGGGAATCCCTGCAGGGAGGGGTGAAAGACAGTCACCGCACTCTGCAGGGAGAAGCCATGCGCTGAGTGATCAGCAGTTTGTGATCACTCAGTTCTCGAGTTATAGAGCCGGCGTGTGACAGCTGCAGTGTGACACATTGGCTCTAAGTATTGAGAAGACTATATTTTACTCTCCCAATAGTTCTCCTTTAAAGTTGTCACTGGGACAGGAGGCGATGGAAAAATCATCTATAAGGTACATCTGTTCCAGTGACAATGGTCTAAGGCCCCGTTCACACCGGGGCGATCCAAACTGCCCCCTGCCCGAATTGCTCCCTGACCCTTTTTTGCCACGCTGATCAGTGCGGTTTCCACACAGCTTTAAATGGAACCGTGCTGTTCAGCGTGGTTTTGGACGTTTTTATTTGCGTTTCAGCGCTGAAACGCAATAAAAAACACCCAAAACAGCCCTTTTAATCCGCAACCGCCCTGGTGTGAATGGGGCCTAAAGGTGGATCCCCTCACCTTTTCATTTCCTTCTGTTTCTGGGACAGCAAGTGAAGAAAAATTACCCTAATAGGGCACAGACAACAACATAAAAAAATGAAATAGCAGTTTAAACCAATCCCTACTCTATCCAAAAATTAAAAAAGCAGTTTGGTATATGATATATGTTAATTACTTAATTGAACAACAATTAAGGTGGGTAGAAAGTAACTGAAATAATGTCTATTGAATATATAAGTAATTATAACTGGCAGGAATGTAATCCCATGGTCCAGTACTGTCACAGTTATTCTCAAAGAGAACCATTTAGCAGTGGTTTAGTGGCCGTACTGGGAAAAAAATTATGCTTCCCCAAAGCTAACTGTTGTTTTATTCAACAAGAGGAGGATCCAGTGTAGGAAAATGAAGCAAGAAGATCATTTCGTTTTTATTTATTAACTAAATGATAAACGAAATACTTTTTTTACCGCGAATTACGCACGTCTGTGGCTATTACTATAGCCGGAACACGCGGAATCCACCTAGAACATACTTTTTTTTGCGTTTTCATACCAGGTGGACGTCGCACTAGTGTGAACGGAATACATTAGAATGTATTATTTTTTTTATGTTTAGTGCTAACCGCTAATATGTGAACAGAGACTAACAGCAGACCTGCCTTGAGCTGGGGATTCTGCAAGGGAGACCTTTTTTTCGTTCACAACATTTCTATTAAGGTTTTACAAACTTTTCAATGTACAACCAACACAGTAAACACAACTTATACAGAAAGTATTTTGAGAGTCAACATTTATGCAACCTATACCTCATAATGAGAATGTACTCTAAAAACTGTAAAAAGTCATAGGTAGCAATCCAAAGAGTAAAAGGAAGGGCGACTAGAGCTCAGCATTAGTGTTAGCAGTAGGTGAGGTATTCCAGATCCATGAACTAAAGGGAAGAGGAAAAAGTGACATTCCCACAATCAAATAACAGGTTTGGGGATGAAAGAATGGGTTGGGAAAAGAGTGAAGGGGAGGCCACAAGGTACATGACACAAGGGAGGGCAAATTAACAGTGGCAACCCCCTTGGCATGACATTGGTCCCTGTTAATGTTGGGAGGGGAAAAAATGATCAATTCAAGGAGTGCAGATATTGTTATATTTATCTATCGTATTGTTTTGTCTGTGAGATATAATAGTGAAAAATTGTCTAAGAGAAAGTAAAGGGGTCTTCCAGGAGTACATAATCACTTGTATGGCCGCTGTAAATATATGCTGGAAAAATTGTAATTGATTTGGGGTACACCTGGAGGGCTAACTACTCTTTTAAAGCCCACCTCCACCTTTGCAGAGGTATTTAAAAAAAACCATGCCAGCAATGTACACTGAGTTTACATAAAGTAGGCACCTGCAGTTGCTTACGTTTTTTGTTAGCTTTCCTTTTCATCTCCTCATGGAAATGGCTGCCTCTGTGTTTTGCAAACAATCTGTGTATATTACAGCCTTGCTCTCTCTCCCCCCATTCATTAGTATTTATAGTGACAACTTTCCCCTAGACAAGTGTATTGTGTGCAAAGGCAGAGCTGGTGTTTAGTCATTGTGTTAAGGTGCCCATACACTGCACGATTATCGTACGATAAATCGCAGGAAATCCCGCGATTGTACGATAACCGCAAAGTGTATGGAAGGCGTGCGACCGTTTCTACTGCACGGTCGCACGACTTTTGTATTTCGAGCATGTTGGAAAACCAGCCGATTTTTTGAAGTCCACCTCAAGAGAGACCTAATAAATAGGTCTCTCTTGAGGTGGACTTCAAAAAATTGAATACATTTCCATAAAATGTACTAGAGTCTAGGTGTATAACCATCCCATCACAATCCCAAAAGATGTTCTATGATACATGTTGTGTGTCCCCAGATTCCAGAAACTATATTAATTCTACAGGGATTTATTGACAAATACATTCTACTTAAGCAAACAAATCTAATAGCTGTCCACAAATCTAGCCATCTCTGTACTAAAGTCTATGATATTACGTATACACTATGCACTTGCTGAAGATTGTTTTTAATTGTTATATCTGTATAAAAAAATCCAACTGAGGTATTATACCAACGACAAATAAAAAAAAGCATAAGGGGTATATGCATACCATATAAAGATAATTACAAAGATTATAATGATAAAATGTTTACTTCTTTGTAGTCTCTTAGAGATAATTTGGGGTAAATATTTTGATGAAACATACATGCTTTTACCCTTCCTAGATAAGGAAGAAAGATGAAAGAGCACTGAGCATCATTTATATTAAGAGATCTCTGCACTTTAACAAAACACAAAAAATGCTAGCAACATTTACTTCATTAGATCAGAAGCACTACTGCTTCTCTCTAGAAGCAAATTTATGCTCAGCAGAAGTCCCCCTCAATATGAATTGTGTAAATGCAATTATTTTTAGATATAGCAGAGTTTTTGATGTTTAAGTACTTGCTTCTGTATAGTTGAAATCAAGCAGTTCCTCTGCAGCCATGTACAAATCAACTGTTAGAGACGCAATGATCTGACACTTCATATGCCATGCATCATATCCCTGTCAGCATTAAGTATGCATATGGCATAGTAATACTCATAATGACTATTGCACACAATGCTGCAGTCATTGTTGTCTTACCCACATGAGCCACCGCCTCGGTATGAATGTGCCAGCATAAAGGTGAGATGTAGGTTATATATTATATTACATGTATCAAGCACATGTACATAACATCAATTCACTTTAACTGTGCTTTGTATTTTTTACAGCTTTAAGCTGCTATTGCATCCAAATATGATACAGTACACACATGAACAAATACATACACATCAGAATGCCTTCTACTTGTGATGTCCTGAAATGAGCAGCCATTAGCTAGCTATGATTTAGAACACAGTAAAGGAAGAGCCACTCTCACTCACAAAAACTAAAGCATTGTTTTTATAATATGATGCATTTCAGTCATTTGATCAGTTTACTAACTATCGAAAACAAAACTGAAAGTCTGCTTCCTGTTCATACTTCTCCTACACATCTCCAATATGATGTCATTTAAAGAATTCGGTAAAAAATTATGGGAGTCACAAACAAGAGACTTTGGGGATCCAAAATTGAACAAAGTGGACCCCTTAAAAAAAGTAATATACAGATCCTGTTTAGGGTCTAATATCCATACTCCATACAGACGTATGTGGAGGTTTCCTTAAGGCCCGATTCACGTCTAGGCAACAGCGTTTTTTGCTGCACATTTTTGTATGTTTTTACACGCATATACATTAAATACGTGCGTTTTTACAAGCAGATTATGACACACTGAAGTAAATTGACAAAATGCGCTCATACGTGTGCAAAAATGTGTGAAACTAATTGCTAACACAAAATCACCTGCACTCCACGGAAGGTTGGTGCTTGAAGTGACAACACGGATGGCGCCATGTCAGATGCAGTCCATAAAAGAAATCACCAGCACTCGATGATATGTGTAGTAATGTAGGATGTTTTATAAAAAGTAAAGCACTTTTTATTAAATTGTCACATGCGTTTCGGGGCCACGTAGGGTCCCTTCTTCTGGGCGTTCATAGTGACATAGTCAACATTGCATGTGCACAGGAGTGAGTTTCTCATCATCCCACATGGCTTAAGGTGCCTATACAGCTTAAAATTATCTGGTGATATTTGTCTGCGATTGCGTTTTCGTACAGAAATCTTCCAGCTGATGGGAAGTGAACAACCGCAATTACTGTACAACGCGCAGATTTTTGTCTTTCAAGCAGACTAGAAAACTTTTGTCTAGTTGGACGAAAATTGACAGGTTAGTGACGTATCTCAAGATAAAAAGTGAACATGCTCAAATGTCCTTTCGATCAATGAAAATTGGCCAGGAGGTGGTGCTGACGAGCGTTAATTGCTAACTACATTGGTCTGTGCACGATGGTGAGATGTTTGCACAAAAAAAGTGGTACAATGCTTGTAAAGCTGCCCATACACCTTACAACCATGGCACGACTTTCGTTGTGCAATGATTGTAAGGTAATTAAAATCTTGTACGATCTGCCCATCTTGGACAGGCAGATCGTACTTGATCATAGCAAGCCTTCCCCGCTGAGGGGAGGGCTGCCGATGATTCCAACGCTGAGCGGGCAGTGTGCGCACACCGGCCTGTTTGGCATTTGTCTTCCGAGCACGCCACTAACTCGCTGAAAATCTTACGATAATTGGCAGGTTTTCAAGCGTGCTCGGAAGACAAAAGACCTTACAGCAGAAACGGTTGCACGCCTTCCATACATCTGCCGATCAACGTGCGATTGCGGGATCACCCGCGATTATCATACGATAATCGGCAGGTGTATGGGCACCTTAAGGTGTATGGCCACCTTAAGACTGTGGCTTGTTGAGGTTTTGGTTACAATACTTTGCATGTGTGGGGAATACAGACGCATTCCTAATCCTATTTTGTTGTGACTAGTGCCTGCCATTGCTACAGAACCCAGGCGCCATTTTAGAGAAGTTCAGGGCGTAAATTTATCATTTCAGCAATTGCCTTTCTAAGTACAAATTTTAACTTCAGCTGCCACAAAATGATTTACAAGGACACAACTAAGGTAATGCTTATTCTCTATTATTATTTTGATCATTATATCAACCTGAAACTAAGGGGGAACTAAAACAGAATTTTACTTCCTGTTTTCTTCCGTTATAATAACAATAGGATCTCATCTTAACAAACTAAGGTTATTCTTGTAACCCCTACACTGAGGAACAGTGACATTATAAACAGAAGAAAAAACAGCACCTTAAAGTTTTTTTTATATTGGTTTCCTCGGCTGCCCATACACCTTGTGATCATCGGACAACACTTTTCGTCTGAAGATCGAAAATTGTACGGCGGCCCTATCCTGCCTCGATTATCGCAAGGTTGGATCAGCAGTGATTAAAGGAAAGCACCTGGACGAATTGCGGTAATCGACCGCATGTATTTTGGACTGCGCATGTGTTGTGTAGATTGTACAAATTTTGACGTACGGAAACCCCACCAACCTTGCGAAAATCGTACGATCGACCGAAGTTTTCTAACCTGCTGGTTACTCAAAAGTCGATCGATTGTACAGTATTTGCCGTTGTAGACTGCCCATCAACCTTACGAATATTGGATGAAAACGAAAATTGGTCGATATCCGTAAGGTGTATGGGCACCTTAAGCCAGAATAGCTGATTTGGAAAAATTCTCCAATTCAGCTCACTTTCCAGTTCAACTATGTTGTCCTAGATTGTTCACTTCTCCTGCCTTCTCCAGACTCTTCACCCTTTTTATATCTTTGGGCATTTCAAATGTGTTTCCGACCAAAGCCTTTATAAAGACAAATTGCTCCTATTTTTATTCCCTGGCATGGCATGCAGAGGCTCAGGGTTCCTCAATGTATTAAAGAACAGGTGCATGAACTTTTTTTCTTTACTGATGCGGCCTAATGCTTTTGCCATTTGGACATAACTTGCCAGTCTGTCATCACACTGCCCCCACCTCCCCCCCCCCTCCAAATCCCATGCTGCAAAAACAAAAACCTCTTAAGTAGTGTATAAATGTACCACCTTAAACAAGATAGATGAGTGGGTGATGTGTAAAAAACAAACACTCACCTTTGTGTCCCTGAACCTACAATCTGCTGCAAACAACTGTCTGGACCTACGACCTGCTCCTGTGACATAACTCTACTATAGAAGACACTGGAGACATCCAGGAGATCACAGTGGCACCTTCAAGCAGTGGATCAGATGATCAAGGACACATAGGTGAATGTGATCTGTCCAGTGCACTTAATGGCACTTGCTACTTGTCATTTAAAAATTGAATAAGGGCAAGCACAATCCAATGTAATAAAGTTGTATGACATTAGAAACAAAGCACTGGAACTTACCTTTCTCTGTATCCCTAGGCAATGGCATGTGTCACTTTCTATTTCTCATTCTCAGGGTCTGTCCTACTTTCATTATAGTAGTTCCTACATTAATAGAATAAGTGCTGCAGGACCAATGAAAGAGCAGACTGTGTGAATTATTCAACATTATGATAGATTTATACTGTGCCATGAATTGGCCAGAATTAAAGTTACCGTGCAAATTCCATCTGGAGTCATTTTATCCAGTCGCCAGGACTGAATCTACCAACTAATGCGTACACATTATATCTATACAGTATTAGGTATAAATGTATCCCAGCTACATATGCATACTATGCATTTGTATTTGTAACACTTGGCTGCAACGCTGCAATGTGTATATTGCAGGAAGCCTGTAATAATAACAATGTTACTGCTGAAGCATCAAATGCTAGTATGCAAGTATTATCCTAAATTACACTTATGTAATATATGTAGCTTTTCTAAGTGCATATACAATGGGCATCACGGGCCCAAGCAAGAAGGCAGCAATCTCATATTCTCCTACTTACAAGTGTCTCTGATGGTTGGAGGTGTTAGTTATCACAGAGAAAGATTTTCCTACTTGTTGAAAAATCTCCTTACACACAAAGCCTATTCATTACTTTTGCATCAGGCGAGTATCACAGCAGGTTCCTGTGCTCAGTAAACCTGTGTGAGGCTGGTCAGATACCTCCCCCCACCCATTGTTCTTCTATGTCCATCCTTGTATTATTGGCCTTCACTGATAGGCTTGAGGAAAGAATACAGTCTGTGTACCCAAAGTACCCAGTCAGTTTCCGTTTTTTTTAGCTCAAGTTGGAAGATACAACGAGCTGAGTGGTTGCTGTACGTAACAGTTGCACTCATTTTTTTCATTTGTAAAAAAATCAGGTTGACTGTGCCCAATAGGTTGCACGGACATAGACTGTAGCAAAGCAGAAAAGATATGTACAAAACTCTGGTCTATTTAGTTTTCCACAATTCAGAGAAGTAATGCCATCATACACAGACAAAAATTGTTACATGATAAGAAAGTTGGACAAGAATTGGCCTGTGTATGAAATGTGAATGAATGCACTGGCAGACTGGTACTGGCAGTAATTGGGCAGGTTGGTTTACATCTGTTCATCTTTACAGAGAGGGAGAAAAAAAAACTTGGCGTTTTTTTTTAGCAGGGAGATTGCCAATAAGCAAGGAACAGTGGATGTGTAAAGGTGCCCATACACCTTACGATTATCGGACGAAACTTTCCGTCCGATGATCGAACCGTCGTACGATTTTCGTACGACGGCCCCATCCTGCCCCGATTATCGAAAAGGTTCAATCAGCGGTAGTTAAAAAAAACACCTGGACGACTTGCGGTAATTGAACGCAATTATTTTCGTTTGCGCATGAGCAGTGTTAATCGTACGACTTTTGACGGACGGAAACGTCACCAACCATGCGAACATCGTTCGATCGACCAAAGTTTTCAAACATGCTTGACTGTCAAAAGTCGTACGATTGTACAGTACTATCGGTCGGGCACTCTATTCACACGTTACGATTGTCGTACGAAAAGTCGATCGCATACGAGTATCGTACGATAATCGTAAGGTGTATGGGCACCTTAAGTCAGGTAAATGGGCTATTTCAAAGGTTAGACACAAGCAGGCATGACCAGCTTAAACATAATAAATGTCCCCTATGTATACTCGCTAGCGCATCACACACACAAAAAATAATAATTTCAGTACATAGTTGGGAATGTCCCTCAACATTAATGCTGAAACAGCAAATTACTGCAAAAATGCTGTCACTTCTAAAACAAATATGACATCTTGCTCACAGTTTGTACTTTGTTCAACTTATTTTTAAATCTCCTAGTCAGGTGTGTTTAAATAGGCAATCCAAAATGCAGTGGAGACATGCAAAGTGCAGTAACCAACAGCAACCAAGTGCCTTTTACCTTCCATTGATTTACTGCAGTCCATTGACTACCTTTTGGTTGGAAGAGTTCATGCACGTTCTTTCCTGTAAAAGTTTGGGGTCAAATAAAATATTGAAATATTAGTCACTTTTTAACCGTTTTTTTCTACTGAATGACGGCTTTCTCAGATTATTACACAGGTACCATTTGAGGATGTCCACACAGATATTTGAAACAGCATGTATGACTTATAAGATGACTGCATTTTTTTGTGTTGAGATACACATATTTCTTTTCAATTGTGCATCGATGTCTGGATACAGCCGTATACTGTAACATCCCACTGAAGTCTGGAGTGCAAAAGATTAGGTTTTACAGTCTATAGTTAACTACCAAAATAATATTCAGTCCATTAAACTATTTTGTCTCGGTATTTGGAATGGACTGTTTTTTTTTAACCAGTCAGAATTCTCAATGAGACAAGGCTATCAGGTGCAGCGAGTCTGTCTATATTTGCACTACAGACATCTCTGGCAGTAGAATCAGCTGTGTGGCCACCATGTGTTCCCTACGGGGATGCACCATGTGGGCAGCACACTTTCACCTTCCATTCCTCAATAGCACCATATGGGTGGCTGGCACTCCTAGCAGTCCCAGAGCACCCTGATACTTTAGAGATGTAATGCGTGCTATGGTGCAATTCACAGCAGGAGGAACCTCCATCTCCAATATCATCTCCCATCACAGATAGTAAACTGCTATGCTACAAGCAGAACCCTTTTTTTTGCAGACACATATACACTAATCCTGTTATCCTGCTCACTGAATATCTGAACCTGTGGCCACCTATACCCTTTATATATGTATATATACGATGTATATGGATGAATGAGAAATCTTCAATGTGTAACCCTGTGCATTTAGGTCTCTGCACCTGTGCCTCTATTGCAGTGCATCAAGTCGCCATTATACATTCTGGGGCACAGATGACATGGGAGGATCATGTCTCCTACAGTTTAATGAATATTAATCCTGCAAATGATGTAGCACAGTTCCCAACATAGCACCATTATTGTCTGAAGCAAATGTTGATGTATAGAAGTTCTATTCAAAACATAAAATCCACATTGTTTGGAAGGACTGTTAACCCCATTTTATGCCTTCTATTTACATAACTATTTTCCCCATCACCAATTATTTCTCAGTTCCCACTGTGTGTAACCACAATCTAAAATATTGAAAATGCCACTGACGAGTTTGTGTGTTTTTGTAATCTCTGTTTGTATATGTGGCTATGTTTTCCTATTGTAGAGAGACCCTGGAGACTATGTATGTATAACTTTTCTGTGCGTGTTTGTATACCCTTGAGAAAAGGCCAGTGTTCATCACTGTAACTGTATACATAACTGTGTCTCTACATGTAATCTCATATGTGTACTGCAGTGTGACAGGTTATGTCTGCTGTCTGTGTATAGACTTACATGAGCAGATAAGTTTTCTGCACGCCTGTGTGTTTCTGTGTGTATCTGTGAATGTGCATATTCCTGTGTGTATGTGTGCGCCCGTGTAATTTCATCACACATTCATTACTCAGACTCACTCAGCCATGTAATAGAGACAGAGAGAGCGAGAGACAGAAAATCACAAGGCCTCATTCTACCCCCTCCCTGCCCAGGCCCCAGACAGACAGGCGGGCATGTATATGTGGGGCGGGGGTGAGAACCCACCCTTTGCTGCACCCCACTTAACCCTTTCTCAGGCAACAGGAAGGCATGTGAAGTAACACAGGCAGCTCTGTCACAAACAGGGGTTAGAGTACTTATTATCAAACTGTCTTCTGCTGACTCCATGATGCACAGGGTTAAACCTGTATCTCTCCCCCCTCCCTCTTGCACCCTGTCCTCTCTTTCTTTCACCAAAAACCCTTTCACCTTATTCTGTGACTCCCCCCTCCTTCATTCTCTTCACCCCCCCACTGCTTCACAGTACAAAGACCCTCTCATTCCCCTAACCCTCCCTCCTTTATTCTCACATTCCCCCTCTTCCTACCCCCCTTTCCCATGCTCAGCATAGAAGGAGAGAGAGTGAGAGAAGAAAAAACACACGCTTAAAGGGAAAAAGTTGCTCTGTTGTTCCCTTAATGTTTCTTTCCTGGTTTTAAACAGTCTTTCTTAATCACGCTATTTCAGTTCCTACATGTTGACACTTGTCTCCCTTCTCCCTGTCTCATTTCGTCCGGTGCCTCTGTGCATCCTTCTCAGGATTCTCTCTCACTCTCTTTCTCGTTCCTCTTTCTGTTTCTCTCCTTCTCTCTCACTCCCTTTCTCCGCCCCCAATCTCTCCGTTTCCCTCTCTCCTCTTTTTCCTCTCTCTCTCTTTCTCCCGTTTCTCTGTGTCTCTTTACCCTCCCTCTCTCTTTCCCCCCCTCCTCTCTACTAACCCTCTGCACCTGCTAAGTTTTTTAACCAATATTTCATTTTATTTCACTCCCTGCTTTCACCGTTTACAGAAAAACAAACAAAAATTATCCCCCACTCCAAAAAAAACACATCCTCCCAAACACTACTCCATCCGTCCTCCCCAGACCCTGATGTGGGATACGAGTCCCCGTTCCCGGACAATAAATGGATAAAATAGTGTTCCCCCGAGCAGTAAAGTCTGTGTGTTATACTCACACTCCCGGGCAGAGAAGAGATTATCTGCTCCCGACGTCAGCGCTACGTGGTTGGTGAAGAATTAAACCCATGGCAGGGACAGCGAGATGCCTCTTTGTGCTTTTCATGCGTGCTGCAATTTGCATTTTCTAAGGGCCTTTCATCAAGCATGCGATCTCTCAGGGAGAGTTACACAAAAGCAGCTCAAATCCCCGCCACAAAAATGGATGCCCCCCTTCCTCCCCCTTCTCCTCCTCTATCTCTCTCCTCTCGCTGACTGCCTCTCTCACTTTCTCTCCTTTTCCCTCTCTTTTTAGGAGCAGTCTCTCTTTCAGAGCCTCTCTCTTCCCCCTGTCTCTCTTCCTGTCTGCCTATTGATTAATTTCTGTCTGTCAACACTGCTCTGTCTCTCTCACTCTCCCTGGGCTGATTTTTTTTTTCTTTGATTCTATAATCTCTCTCGCTCCCTCCTTCTCTCTCTCACTCATTCCTTTAATATCTCACTTCATTGTTTCCTCTGTCCCGCTTTCCCTCTTCCTCACTCTGCTGAACTCTCTCTTTTGATCTTTTTCTGTACACTTTTCTTTTGGTTTTCTCTTCCCGTAGCTTCCTCGCTCCCACAGTTTTCCTGTCTGAATCCACACATGGTCCCTCCCCTTTTACACCTATATAATTCTTTTGAGGTTCTTTCTTTCACAATGAGTCTCGCATCTGCTCTTTTTACTCTCTTGTCTGTCACTCTATAGTAATCGAGCTATGATTTATTCTGAATCTCTCCAACCTATGCTGCACCTTTCCTCTTGTCACCTATGCCCTATGGCATGGTTTTCCTCTATTTAGTGTGCCTGTCTTCTACACTAATCATCTTCCCTTGCATCTCCTTCTGCGGTCTCTTCATGCTAACCTCACATGCACTGTGTGTTTCCTATAATTCTCCCTCTATCATACCTCTCCCCCTCCGCATGACCCTCTTAATTATTGCATTTTCCTTCCCTCACCTGTCTTTGTCTTCAGTTTGTGCTGGTCATTTGTGGCAAGGTGCAATTCTGTGCACCAATACCAGTGCCTTACACAGTGTACTATACGGGTGATGTCTGCTGTGGGTCTGCACTGGTGTTTTCTGTAATTTGACTGCAAGCCCAAGATCATGGCTTAATGCACACTGCATGGTCAGATCTTGTACAAATGCCATACTTCAGTCTTTACACACCACTGTCCTGCCAAAGCATCGGCCCTTTGTACAGGTGAAACACTCGGTTAGCTACATTTTATTTAGTAACAAATCTTCGTCCTGCGCAACACCGAAGCCTAAAGTTCTGTGCATGTGTGCCACAATCTGTTACATAAGTGATTCAAAGTGCAGGGGTATTATGCTAAAAAAAAAAGTGGAATTCTGGCTTTTGCCTGCACTATGCATGCTTGACTTCTTGTAAAACGCCCCTGCTTCTCTAATATCTCACCCACACCATCTGTCTTCTTTGCATTCCTTGTTTTCCTTACAATTTACCTAAAACAGAGAGATCTGCTCTTTCCATATGCTCTTTCATTTATCTATCAAACCTCCTCATATGATTCTTTCCTGCTCCATTTTGTATGTGGTATATTACCTGTATCTTCTGTCTCCATTTCTCTGTCTTCCTGTTTGTTTCGTGCCTCCTCACATCTCCGTGAAGACTCAATTTATTGATCAGGAGATAATGAGGACACAGTCTGAATGACAACACAGAGGAGAGAGAAAGAGGCAAAAAAAAGAAATCACTATCACCTTACACACAGATACACAGCCTTCTCAAATATTCACATGTATGTGCAATTCATAGACATACAGATAACACGCAAAATCTGCCTGTGCCACTGATATATATATATCATTATAATAATATCGAATTATTTGAGTTGTGTTCCTGTCATCATCACAGAAATACTTGTGCTGCCATTCCTAAGACCATCCACTATTTGTCAAGCTGTCATGCCGATCCCCTAGTTTCATTA
This sequence comes from Nanorana parkeri, assembly GCF_000935625.1. Lineage (NCBI taxonomy): Eukaryota > Metazoa > Chordata > Amphibia > Anura > Dicroglossidae > Nanorana > Nanorana parkeri. The sequence goes on along the minus strand of NW_017306467.1, from coordinate 237,645 downwards.
CTTAGTAAGCACAGCTGAGCAAACTGATTTCTGAATCTGACAAATTTGGTGAATCCCAATGTTTTCTATTTATTTGAATTGGGTATGCAGATTTATCCAGACTGTGAAGCAGTCTGCAGTTCCTGATTTCTTGGACTGATAAACCATGTGATTTTCCACAGATGAATCTGAAGGCACATAATCAGGCAAACTGGATATCTGCAATTTGCCAAAAAGTATTCGATTTTCCAAATTTACTATTCCGTCATCCTTATTAGTGAGGCAGTGACTCAGAACTAGTATGCAAGTCAAGACTGCTTTTAACAGTTGCATACTTGCTCCAGGTCAGCGACTCACTAGGTAGGAAAGCTGGAGAATCAGCATGTTAGACAGGAAACTTTCTGTCATGACAGGTTCCCATTGAAGCAACTGTGCACAAAAGCGTATCATCCGATACCTCCAGGTTTGCTAGCAAACAATCTTTGTCAGTTGGATATATAAAATATTAGTCAGTAAGAGGTTAGTTCATTGTAATACATAATTATAATAGTCACTTTTGCATGTAATATGAAATGTTATAGCAACCAAGCAGATGTAATTACCCAGTAATACAGCAAGAGTCTAGTGAAACCTAGCTGGTTTATATGGATTAAAGGCCCGTTCACAGCAGGTCATTAAATACCCCTTACTTCCATCCATGGCAAAAACCCAGAGAAATGCTGAGTAGGCCAAATATCACAAGTTGCTTCTGCAAACTCAGTATTCCCTTGAGATCTTGGCAAAGGAGCATGACATCACCTTCTGCAGTATGAAACTGGGGGTAAGTATATTTAGTAACTTTTTCCCTACAGCTTTTGTTATTTATTGCAGCACTTTAGCATGGGGGAGATGTGGGGAGTAAATAAGCAGACCTTGCTGGTAGTGCAGGGTCCACTTTAAAAACAAAACTCAGGAAGTGAAAGTGAAAAGTAGCCCCACCCTCTCACATGACAGAATTTAGTGTGAACTGGGCCAACAGTGGAAGGAGCAGGGAGTTGATGTATAAGACGAGGGTGGAGCTTCTTGTCAGAGAGAAGTCTGGGGGAAATAAAGCCTGCTGGCTGGAATGTGCAGATCTGCCTGCAGTCTGACAATCGTCAGCCTGTTAATCCATTGATTATGGGTATGAAATATGATGGGATTATGTTCGGAGTGTATTGGAGAGCATAGTGGTGTGTCCTCTCTGTATAGCATGTGACAGTCTCCAAACTGTCCTATTCTGTACACTGTGCACTACGTAACATGCTACTGCCACACTGCAGTCTACAAACTTTGAGAGACACCCGTTGTGTGGGTCCCCTCACAGGCTCCCAGTAGTTGATGTTTTGTATCTTTTGCAGTCTAGACTTGTTTTACTAGTTTGCAATAGGTAGAAACTAGTTTCAAATCACTGAGGCTGGGTTCACACCTAGGCAAAATTGTGCATTTCCACGCATGCTTTTAATGCACGAGCTTATGCGATTTTTTTGTGTGCTTTTTTACGCATAAATCAAGTCACGCGTTTTTGTGAGCAGATTGTAGCTCATTATAAATATAGAAAATGAACTGCGCCAATAAGCAAGCTAACAGCTACAAGGCACTGGAATGTACACCCACTGTGAGTGTGTATACGTGAAAAATGAATAACTAAGAACTAGATTGTAGCTCATTGATGTTAATGGGCAGACATGCATTAAACACACGCAAAAACACAGCAAATTTTTCAAGCATTTCCTATTGAGTCTATGGGGTCAAAACAAGCTGTAATATGCCACAAAAAAAAGTTCATGTACTTTTTCCAGCGACAGGCGTTTTGGTTATTGCGACAAAACGCTCAGATGTGAACAGGGCCATAAAAATGAATGGGATTTTTTGGGGGGGGGCATATATTTTGATTGTTTTTTAGGGCAGAAAAAGCTACAGAACGCTCCAGGACTAAAGGGACCTGGGAGGATGGTGAAGGTTTGCTGACATTCTAGAGCAGGGATGTCCAAACTACGGCCCTCCAGCTGTGGTGGAACTACGAATCCCATGAGGCTTTGCAAGATTCTCACAGCCACAGACATGACTCCCGGAGAGAGATGCTTCATGGGATTTGTAGTTTTACCACAGCTGGATGGCCGGAGTTTGGACATCCCTGTTCTAGAGCATCATAGAGTGGAGGAGAGCGCCGGATGCCAGGGCTATATATTATATATGATAGTATATATTAAAGTATGATTAATATATTGTCCTTTTTTTTTACATTGTGTTTTTGTACTAAACCAAACCCCCTTGGTTAAATTAGCTAATTTCTTATCACCCTAAACATATTTTGATCGAGTTGACATCTCTGACAACGCTCCACTCTCAATACTATGTGATATACTCTATGCACAATAATTATATTAATAGATAGGACAAATATCACCTCATTCAATGAATGGGCACACTTTTGCTGGCTTACAGTTGTGCTCCTAAGTTTCCATACCCTGGCAGAATTTATGATTTCCTGGCCATTTTTCAGAGAATATGAATAACACGAAAACCTGGTCACTCATGGGTAGTGTTTGGCTGAAGCCATTTATTATCAATCAACTGTGTTTACTTTTTTCAATCATAATGACAACAGAAACTACCCAAATGACCCTGATCAAAAGTTTACATACCCCAGTTCTTTTAACATCAATGGCAGCTTGAAGTCTTTTGTGGTATGTGTGGATGAGGCTCTTTATCTTCTCAGATGGTAAAGCTGCCCATTCTTCCTCCAGGTCCTGTACATTCTTGGGCTGTGTTGCATGAACTGCACGTTTGAGATCTCCCCAGAGTGGCGCAATGATATTGAGGTCAGGAGACTGAGATGGCCACTCCAGAACCGTCACTCCTCTGTAGCCAATGACAGGTCGACTTGGCCTTGTGTTAAGGATCATTGTCATGTTGGAATGTCCAAGTACGTCCCATGCGCAGCTTCCGGGCTGATGCATGCAAATTGTCCTTCAGTATCTTTTGATAACATACTCCATTCATCGTGCCATCAATTCTGACCAACTTTGCTGTGCCTTTGTAGCTCACACATCCCCAAAACACCAGCGATCCACCTCCGTGTTTCACAGTAGGAATGGTGTACCTTTCATCATAGGCCTTGTTGACTCCTCTCCAAATGTAGAGTTTATGGTTGTGGCCGAAAAGCTCCATTTTGGTCTCATCACTCCAAATGACTTTGTGCCAGAAGGTTTGAGGCTTGTCTCCGTGCTGTTTGGCGTATTGTAAGCGGGATACTTTGTGGCATTTGCGTAGTAATGGCTTTCTTCTGGCGACTCCAACATGCAGCCCATCTTTCTTCAAGTGCCTCCTTATTGTGCATCTTGCAACAGCCACACCACATGTTTTCAGAGTGTCCTGTATTTCACCGGAAGTTATTTGTGGGTTTTCTTTGCATCCCGAACAACTTTCCTGGCAGTTGTGGCTGACAGTTTAATTGGTCTACCTGACCGTGGTTTGGTTTCAACAGAACCCCTCATGTTCCACTTCTTGATTAGAGTTTGAACACTGCTGATTGGCATTCTCAATTTCTTGGATATATTTTTATATCCCTTTCCTGTTCTATACAGTTCAACGACCTTTTCCCCGCAGGTCCTTTGACAATTCTTTTGCTTTCCCCATGACTCAGAATCCAGACATGTCAGTGCAGCACTGGATGAAGGATGCAAGGGTCTGTCAGGAGGCCAGAAACTCAATTGGCCTTTTATACACACACACACTGATTACATGCAAACAGATCACAGGTGAGGATGGTTCCCTTTAATAGTCATTCACACCCCTTTGTGTCAAACTGTGTGCATGTTATCAGGCCAAAATCACCAGGGTATGTAAACTTTTGATCAGGGTCATTTGGGTAGTTTCTGTTGTCATTGTGATTGGAAAAGAGTTAACACAGTTGATTGATAATAAGTGGCTTCAGCCAAACACTACCCATGAGTGACCCACTACCCATGAGTAATCATTCATATTCTCTGAAAAATGGCCAGGAAATCATAAATTCTGTCAGGGTATGTAAACATATGAGCACAACTGTATATAATTACTTAATTACAGGGCCTTAAGAGACAAGCACCCGCTAACCTTTTAACACCACAGTGAAAGCAAGGGGGTTATTCACAAAGCTGCCGAAGGCAGCCAAGTCAATAACCGAGCCGAAGTGAAGTGAGCCGAACAACGTTCGGCTATTGACTATGGCTCAGTACGACTGATTTCAGCCATACATCGGCTGCTTTCGGCTGCACTTTCAGTCGAACATGCTCTGCATGTTCAGCTGAGCCGAAGTGCAGAAGGACTTCGACTCAGCCGATCCAACATCTGGATCGGCTGAGCCGAAGCTCTGGGAACATCACTCGCTGCCGTTCGCCCCTATTCACATAGGGACCAAACGGCAGTGAGTGAGTAGCCGAATGCCACCAAGCAGCATTTGGCTCAGCTATTCTGCTCGGTACCTCCGTGGTACCGAGCAGAATAGCAATTATAGAAAAAAGTAGAAAAAATATATTTTTCAAAATGTAAATAAATATTAAATTAAATTTTTTTTTTTAAAGGACAGAAAAATAATAAGAAATAGGTGGAGCTTGCAGTGACAGTGCAGTGAGGTGGAGCTGCGGCAGGCCGTTCGACCCACTTCAGGCGTCACTTCGGCTCAGTTGAGCCGAAGCATATGCCTTCGGCTCGGCGGAGCCACTCGGCCGCTGTAAGTGTTATAGTGAATAGCCCGTACAGCAGCTCTTCGGTTCAACTGAACCGAAGGGCTCCGGCGGCCGAAGAATCAGCCGAAGCTACGGCTGGATCCTTTGTGAAAAACCCCCTAAAGCTTAACTTAAGCCTAACCTATTTTATACCTCCCACTGACCTAAATATTATGTACTGCTTACTGTGTCCAAGGACCTTTTTTTGACAGGTGCTCCATCTAGCTTCTTTTGGAAGCGTCCTGCAAAGCTCGCTTTGCCCGATGCCCCCTCCTGGTCCTCAGGGTCACTTGGCTCCCTTGTGAGCCTAGGACCACTGTAGGGGAATTCAGGATAAAGTACTCCAGTTCACCAATTTCCTCTGTGCTAAATGACCTCGGAAGCATTTAGCTCTGAACAATTCTGGGGTCATAGGCTCAGTGTCCGAGTGGCAGGATAGGCTGCAGATAGAGGACTCTCTTTCCCCGGTTTGCAGTGGTTTAAGGCAGAGTAGACAATATGGGTTTAATAGACCCTTTGTCTTGCCTCCTTGGCATTGTGTTAACACACACCTGAATGCTCCAGACCAGCAAACTGCTAAAACTTCAGTTTTTATAGAGGTGTTTACACTTGCTGATGAACAACTATTCACCCTTGGCCTCGACTATGACATTTCTGACCAGTTCTCCATGCAAAATTTCTTCAACTGCAAGATGTTTGTAGCTTTTCTGTTTCAAATTCCCCCCACAACATTTCAATGGGAATCAAATCACAGCTTTGACTAGGCCAGCCCATAACCCACCATTTCTTCTTTTTGAGCCTTTATTTGGTGAATTTGCTAATGTGCTTCAGGTGATTAAGTTACTTTTAAGGTGGCCATACACTGTACAACCATCGCAAGACCTTAAGTCTTGCGATGGTTGTAAAGTGATTAAAAAAACGTACGATCTGCCCATCTTGGACAGGCAGATCGTACTCTTGATCATTGCAAGCCCGCCCCCGAGGGGCCGGCTTCCGATGACCGCAATGCTGAACGGGCAGTGTGCGCGTGCGCACACTGGCCCGTTCGGCATTTGTCTCCCGAGCACCGTTCAAACCAGCCGAAAATCGTACCATTTTTGGCTGGTTTTCTAGCGTGCTCGTTAGACAAAAGACGTGCGACCGTACAGTAGAAAAGGTTGCACGTCTCCGTTCACACTGCTCGATTCTCGTACGATCGCGGGATTTCCCGTGATTCTCGTACGAGAATCGAGCAGTGTATGGGCACCTTTAGACAGATGGTCTCATACCTTCATCAAGAATACTTTGATATGATGTAAAATTAATAGCTGACTCTATGACTGTAGGCTGCCCAGGCCCTGAAGCAGCAGAGCAACCCCAAACTAGAACACAAGACCCTAGATATCAAGTTCTACCTGCATACTCCCTAAGGCCCATTTCAGAAAGGTGATCTGATTGGAGTGTCAATCTTAGTCAATGGGCAGCCAGATCTGAATGGATGTAGGTCAGTTTACATCTTAGTACCCCTGACTTCGTCTAGGTTAGGAAAACAAAATGGAACAGAATTCCGTTTTAGGGGACCTGATTGTGACTGAACAAGGGAAATCTGATGTAAACAGACACATGTCTGCTTACACGTGACTCCCCATAGGCCCAATATGGGATAGAGAAGCAATTTCAGGTTTTTTTTTCCTCCATCTAAGGCCTCATTCACATGAGAAAAGGCCGGCACGTACAGCTCCGTGCAGGGCCATATCGGGCAGCTCCCAGGAAGGACAGGTGCTGCATGTGATTAGTACACAGCCCTCGTCCTTCTCTATGGGACTACGCGGCCGTACGCTCACCCCAAGTGCAGGTCCGTACGGGTGCGGGTGTCCCGGCTCGGACGCAGACAGGATCCATCCTGTCAGTGTACGAGTACGGACACCCGCGCGGACGTAGGGCGGCATATGGCGTAGACTTGAACAAGTGACACTTGTTCAAGTGTATATCACCTTTCACTCTTTGACGTTGGAAAATGTCAACAACCTTGCATGCTTACTTTTTCACTTGACTGTATATGAGAATATCTCAACATACCTACACGGGGCACCACACGCACAGAAGTGAGCCCTCAGTGTTTCGTGGTGAGCTGTGTTGAAATAAAAATGTGCAGGTCTGTTAAAACCTGTGTTGCAGGGTACTGACAGCCCATTCAAAATAAATGGGTTGTCTTAACACGACGCACATAGAAATGGATGTGCATAAACACACCCTTACAGAAAATTAAATCTACATTAAAACAATGGAAGAACACCTGGGTAAACCACAATGGGGTACCTAGGCCACACAGGTGAAGAACTTCTGCTCTAGTACATAAAGAATCTTAACTGATGTGTCCAACATTACTGAGAGCATCCAGCAAGAATTGAAATATCAGTTTTAGGTGGACTGACCCTTCATTGTTTACAAAGAGACGGCTTCTGGGGGTCCAGTTACACTAGTGACTTTTCTTGATGCTCCTTGCAAGTTTTCTGTTGCTGCCAGTGTCATACGATACCGGCTTCATGCTGAGATGTCTGTTGTCAGGAGAAGTCACTACCCCCAGTGAATCAAAAGGTAATTTACCTTGTCTCACAAAAGGTTGACAATGGACACTTTTTCAAAGCACCTGCACACAAACTACCATAAGCAACTATTACACAGATGAAAAAAGTGTCTGTCCAGCAAAACTGTTTGCTTTTACTTTTGGATAGAGTGGGTAATGATAAGAACCCCTGTTATGCTTTCACTGCTATTCAGAGCTCCGATAGAGATTACCCCTCACATATTGTCCCAGTGACATTTTCACCAGATACAAACTGAGGGGAAATCTCTGACAGGAAAATACATTTGTAATCGGGTAGGGAAAGGCTAGAACCCCTGTCAGCTTTGTATTGCTGCCAGTGTACCTGTCTCAGATATTCCCTCACTTCCTGTCTGGTAAAACCATTGTCACTGTGACAGTAAGTGAGAGAAAGCTCTAATGGATCCTTGGATTGCAGTAAAATCCTGTCAGGGCTTGTAATCCTCCCAAAGGCCTAAAGCTAAAAACTAAGTTTTGACTGAACTCTGTCTTAAGGTCCCCACACACCTTGCGATAATCGTACGATAATCACGGGAAATCACGCGATCGTACGATTATCGTAAGGTGTGTGGAAGCCGAGCGACCTCTACTACTGTAAGGTCGCACGACTTTTAACTTACGGACATGTTCCGGTCCGATTCTAGCCGGAACGCACTACATCCCATTACGGCTGGCTCACCATTTCGTGGGGCCAGAGGAGGCGCGGCGGGCCATTGAAGTGAATGGCACCGTAGCCACGCCCTCCGGCCGCAATGTGATTGCCCGCATGGGAGCGCAAGGCACATTGTGCCTGCGGTCCGCTGCGATTAAAATGCTGCAAGCACTATTTTGATTGCACCAGACCGCAGGCACAATGTGTCTTGCGATCCCATGCGGGCAATCGCATTGCAGCCGGAGGGTGTGGCTTCTGTGCCATTCACTTCAATGGCCCACCACGCCCCCTCTTGCCCCACGAAATAGTGAGCGATGCAGTGCGTTCCGGCCAGAATCGGACCGGAACGTACTGCATCTGGTGTGAACGAACCCTTAAGCTTTTTTTATTTTATTTACGGAGCTCAGTCCTATTATCTATCATATAACAGCCCATTCCATTTATCTTGTTTCACCTACCCATACTCTAACCCAAGTTTTCTTTTATTCTGTAGTGACCTAAACCTTGCACAAGTAACCTCACTTGTGGCAGCAGTAAGTTAGGGGAAGTATTCCAAATACAAGAGAAAGTGAGGTTAAAAACATAGGCTACGTGTGGACAAATGAATGCAATTGCAGGATGCATCAATTCCATACGAGTAGTTCAGACGTTTAAGGAGCCAGGGAATCTGTGATTTTTATTGTCAATGATAGGAAATGTTTAAATGCATTGGCTACTTGACGAAGCCACCTGCAGAGCTTGGACTATGCATGGAACAAGAAGAGACAAGCAGGTGCACTTCTGTAAGGGAACTAGCTGCAGGTGTACCAGTTCCAGAGAACAACAGTCTAAAGACGTGTCTACTAATAGAGAGCAATAGTTTCCTGATTTTTCAAGCACGTGTACTTAGAGGTAATTGCTTGGGAAAAAACTGTGTGCGTGTTCCCTGCTGTAACATTTGTCCAATTACAGCACACTGTTTCCAATATAGCTCCTGCCTAATTAACATTCTTTGTAACTGTTTAAACACAAACAAATATGATATATCACAACCTTTAAATCTGAGTAGCTACTAAATAGGCAATCATAATATCAACATGCAGTTACTACTATATTGTGCAATTCATGAAATTTCAATGTGAACTTTTGGTGAAAAAACACTTTTTTTTTTATGCACTACAAATCGCAGGCATTCAAACAGCATGTGCAAGTAGATTAGGATTAGGCCAATCATTTGTTCAATCATCGAGGGCCTCCACATTCATATATACAGTATTTTGTCCTTTTAATTACAAATGATTTCATTATGTGACAGATATTTTTTTTACTAACATTATACTGCTCCCATTTAATTTATTTTCAATTTTGCTTTCATTGTGGGGACCTAGGAACAGGGGCCACAGCAATCATAGCTCCACAGGGACCCAGGCCAGTTCCCACCCTGCAATTATTGTGCATATGCTACAGTACCTAGTATATAAATACTGTCAGAATATGCTCTAGTGTACAGCTGCCTTTTCTCATGTGTCCCATGCTGAATGGGTAAGGGAAAGTACATCTAAACGTTTTCAGCTATTACTGGATCCGTAGTAGAGAGGAAAGCTTTAATTAGTTATGCCTGTTCTGTTGACAACTGTCAAAATGTAGATTTTATCTAACATTGGGAAAACCACTTGGTGTCTTTGGATCAAGTCTGGATCTTCCAGTGGAGATCCAGATAGCAATAAAAAACCTGGTAGGTTTTAACTATTTCTTACTCTGTCCAAAAATAGAATTGGATTTTTATACTCACCTTAAAATCCTTTTATTGGAGGTTAATTGATGGACAAATAATTAAGTGACAAATGGGTTATACTGCCACCTACAGGAGTACTTGGAAACTGGCAAAATACAAAACTAGCCTAGTATAACCCTTCCCACTCCCAACATGCATCAGTTTTGTAACAAGCAGTATAGCAAGAAGGACCAGAAACCAGAAATGAATTTCCAAGAAAATAATTTTACAGTGAGTACAAAAATCCATTTTTCTTTTTCTTTAATTGAGCAACACAGGATTAGGAGACAGCCGGGACATCCAAAAGCAGTCCAACTGAAGGTGGGCAACACAGCAAACAAAACGCTAACAGGCCCAACTATTACAAACATAATGCAGGCAGTCCCCAATAAACTGGGGACTGCCTGCTGCTTAAAGAGCTGCCTGAGGGACCTTATGCCCAAAGCTAGCATTAGATGAGGCTTGAATATCCACCTGGAAAAACCTAGAGAACGTGTGAACAGAGGACCAGGTGGCAGCCTTGCAACAATCCAAGAACTGCCGAACAATCCAAGAATCACTCACAAGTCGAGTTGAGTGCACCCTGACAGGAATGGGTGGAACTTGGTCCTTAAGACCATCAGCTTGAATGATAATTTGCCTGAGCCACCTAGGAATAGTAGAACAAGAAACTGTTTCCCCCTTGCGGGGGCCATCAGGAACAACAAAGAGCCCTCCTAAAGGAAACAGGGGCTGTGAGGTAGATATGCACAGCACAAACTACATGAAATAAAGGGAAATCTTTTTATGCACTGGGGCTGGACAGAGGGATGGAAGCACAGTGTCGTGCTTAAGATGCAAGGCTGAAATACCCTTGGGAAGGAAGGAGGCTCTAGTGCCTAATATCACCTTGTGTCTGACCAGGAAAAAGCAAACAATTCAGTCATGCCCCTTGTGCAGGTGATGGCGACAAGGAGAATGAAAAGAGGAATAGCCCTCATAGGTTCAAAGGGCGGTTTGGAAGAGCTAAGATAACCAGAGAGAACTTTATCCATCAAGCCAACGTATGTGAAGCATGATGGTAAACTGTTCTTTAGGACAGAAGATCCAGTTGATCTGGAAGAGCCCACAGAGTGCCTGCCAGGTGTCTGACCAGGACAGAGTACGACATCCACCTGGGCCAGTTTAGAGCTAGGAATATTACCAAAATGCCCTCCATCCTCATCCTGCGGACAAGACAAAGAAGGAGTTTCAGAGAAGGAAAGGCACACATTAAGTTGTACTGCTCCCACGGAACCACCAGAGCATCCACTGCTTGCTGGCTGAGGAAGTCTGTCCGCCAATTGGCCAAGGATCAGATCCTTGGCAAAACTTCTGGTTCCTCCCTGATGTACGCTACTACCATGACATTGTTTGGCAGGACTCTTATGAGAAAACCCTCCTGTGCCCAGCATTGTAGGGTTAACCAAATAGCTTGAAGCTCCAGAATGTTGACCGGAAGGAGGGATTCCTCCAGCATCTAGGTCCATTGCACTGACAACGATATTGAAAGAAAGGATTTCGCCAACTTCAGAGTTAGATTCCTAGGCTACCAGGACAAACACAACCTGGTCCTTGGTCTCAAGTGAGTCAGTTTGCCCAGAGACTGAACCAATTTTTCCCACACAGCTTGGATGTTATGCTGCAGGGGACTGGAGTGAAACTGGGAATAGGGGACTGCCACAAAAGAGACTATCATCAGCCAAGAAACACAGTTGCTTGACTTTTGAACTGAGAAGTCTGGAAGCAGAGCGTTAAGATTTTCTGGTGGAAGGAAATCTCTGGCTTGAGCTGTGTCCCAGATCAAACCCAGATCCAAGTAATAAGTTGGTTCTAACGCAGACTTCTGAAGGATTGGGATCCAATCAAACCAAGGTCTGAATTGACCAACACCACATTGTTGGTCAGAACCTTTGCCAACTGTTTCCTCAACAGGAGGTTGTCCAGATAACCCATAATGGGTATGACCTGGTAGCATAACAAGGCAAGCACGGGGTTAGAAACTTGGTGAATATGAGGTACAGAAGGCAGACCAAATGACAGTGCCTATTAGGGAGGGAGCGAAGTCCCCCTGTTTGCTGGAGTGGAACCCAATAGCAGGGAACAATACCAGAAGGAGAGTCCAGGCTGAGGTACAAGATAGGATGATCCAAAAAGCGTTGTCAGAGTACAGTCCGGGTTGAGGCAGGCAGGGAGTATCAGAAAGGGGGAGACAAGCCAGGGGTCGATAACCAGGAGGAAGGCAGGAAACGAGGCTTCGTAGCTGCTTTGGGTATGGCAGAATAACTCAGCAACAAATCTTGGCTCTGGCTGGAATTTAAACCCAGCAGGGTCCAGAGACGCCCCCGTTGTCTCGGCAACAAGGAAGCCACAGGTCCCTGGGAGCCAATGGGACTTCTAGGAGAGAAGGTGTGTTTGCAAGGCCCTTCCTGGCAATGATCAGCATCTGAGGTGACTAATAGGCCAGTGCAGCTTCACGTGCGTGCACATCACGTGCAAACCCGCAACCGCCGGGACCAAATCACCCCAAGAAGGACCCTACAATCTCCGCCGTGCCCGCCGGTACCCAAATGAGAGGGCACCACTGGTCCAACAACAGTGCCACAAGCTGAAGGTAGAAACAGAAATGGGTAGTAGCAACAAGCAGCCACATAACAAGCTCTGTGAGCCTAGAAAATCAGAGCCTCGCAGCCAGACAGAAGGGGGGGGGGGGGGGGGGTGAGACATCTGTTG
>NW_017306467.1:120293-223011 GCF_000935625.1 Nanorana parkeri | reverse complement strand
GGGGGGGGTGATACGGGCCTGGTGGTTGAAAACTGCTGTGCTACAAGAATCGTCAGTGCTGTGTCAAGATGGGACAATGCCGGATCAACTGTGGGAAGTTCTCCTAACAAAGATATTGCATTACTAAATTTTTGAGGGGAGTATAAATACTTTATCATGAGTTTCCTAGCAAGCACACAAACTTCTGGAAAGTGAAGATCACCAGCACTGCAGTAGTAGCATTAATCCTTGTGCTTATTTATTGAAGTGAAACATCACAAACCTGATATAGTGACTGTGTTGCCCTGATGAAAAGACCCTGCATGTCCCTGAAACATTGGCTATATCAGGTTTGTGATGTTTCACTTCAATAAATAAGCACAAGGATTTATGCTACTACTGTGAGTGCTGGTGATCTTCATCTTCTACAAGTTTCATACACACTGCGAGCACCGCAGGTGACTATCACTGCGAGCACCACAGGTGTTCAGGTCCAGTCGTAAGGAGTGCAGGGGACACCTCTGTATACCACATAGTAAGCACACAAGATGCCTGGAATGGTGTGTGTATATGTATGTGTGATCCTAGACTGGTGCCAGCACTGGTAGAGGTTACAGTCTGCTACTCTATCTTCAGGCTGGCACGCAGCACATCAATAAGAGCCAAAATGGTCTCCATCATCCTGGGAGTTATGACAGCTGCCTGCAACTCCTCAGGGGCAATCTCATCCTGCAAGGATTTGAGAGACTTTTCATTAAATACAGCTTCTTCAACCAAAGGCTCAGAGGCCGCTAAGCCTTCAGGCCAGATAATGATTCTGCTGGGAAAGGCGTTGAAGTATGATTATGTCTAGGGGTGTCACAATACCAATACTAATAGCCCTGGTGAGATCTGCACACCAGCGCTACTGGTGTCGCAGCCCTATTGAAACCCGAACGCAGCCCTGGTGAGATCTCCACACAGTCCTTGTGAGACCCAAACGCAGCCCTGGTTAAACCCGAACACAGCCTTTGTGAGACCTACACGCAGCCCTGGGGAGACCCAAACGTAGCCCTGGTGAGATCTGCACGCAGCACTGGTGAGACCCAAATGCAGTCCTGTATAATTACTGTATAATCATGGATTGATGGGATCTGTAGTCCTCTATTGCTGGTTGCCATTCTCCATTGCTGAATAATCATGGATTGCTGATATTTGTAGTCCACTGTGGCCGGTTGCCATTCTTCATTGCTGTATAATCAATGATTATACAGCAATAGAGAATGGCAACTGGCTATAGAGGACTACAAATCTCAGCAATCCATGATTATTGGTTGCCATTCTCCACTGCTGAGTAATCATGGATTGCTGAGATTTGTAGTCCTCTATAGCCGGATTGCCATTCTCCATTGCTGTATATTTGTGGATTGATGGGAATTGTAGTCATCTATTGATGGATGCCATTCTCGATTGCTGAATAATCATGGATTGAGTAACAGTTACAGTAATTATAAAGAAACTGCCCTAAAATCATTATTCTGTATTGTTTTAGAAAAAATGTCACATGTCCCTTTAAGAAAAAGAATCGGTAATTGACATCGGCAAGTACCTGAGGGAAAGTACTTGTACTGGGTCTTGACATCCCTACTTATGTCCTCTGCAGTCAGTAGCAATCAAAATAGCAATTTGATTCTTAAGGTGGCCATACACCTATCGATTATCGTTTGGAAATCATCCATGAATGGTCTTTGGAACGATAATAATCGATCTATTAATGGGACACCAACGATTTTTTTTTTACTGTACTCCTGGCTGAATTTCCTCGATCGGTCATGCTGGAAAACATTTTTGGAATCGAACAAAAATCGATGAATTAGTGGCGTTTTCTTACACAAAAAATCACAACATGAACACTGCACATGTGCAAATAAAAATCCGTTCTGTTGATCGACGAAATTCTATGAGTTCGTATTGCTAACGAGCGATAATCGAAATCGACATTGGTCTGTGCATGATGGGGCATTCGTGCGGAAATCGAACGACGGTTCGATGAGGGCACGAAAGGAATCAAACGATAATCGTAAGGTCTATGGCCAGCTTTAAAATCCTGTCTGGTTAAACCCAAGGAGGCAAACACCCCAGGAATCAAGCAGGGGACAGCACACCATGCTGTTGGTGTCAGGCCTTTGACTGCAGATCGCCCTGGAACTGGTAATGGATCATGAGCCGGAGGCTCCCAACACAGTGGGACTGCTCCTCTTGTGTTTGGAATCCGATATGTTGCATTGCAAGGGAGAACATACCTGTAATACGGAGTGAAACTTTGAGTACTCATAAACCAACTGTTGGAAGCAGGAGAGGTTAAAAAGGCTAGAGGTGACCAGGTTACTGTAGGTGGCAGCAAGAACTAACTGAAGTGGAACGGCATGTCTCTTGTGATTAGGAGTAGTGGTGAAAAGGTGCGACCTCACACTTAATGGTAACAAAAGATCACAGAGTGTGCAAGTGCGACACTCCACCTAGTGATACAGCACTCAATTCCTCAGCGTTTTAACCCTATCTGTGGAAAGAGATTATGGCACCCAACAAGTCTAACAAACAAAGTAGCTCTTGGTGCTCGGCCCACACAGCCTACTCATTAAAGAGTCTTGAGAGACTGGGTCACAACAGAGGCTGTACCACAGCTACCTAACACAATACACAGAGGTTAGGAAAGTGCCACAGTGGAGCTCAGTGCCTGAAAGTCATGCTCCTGGCAGGACCCATAATCGCCCAGTACAGCGGGGTCTGGGTATGGCCTCTATTTCTGAGGATACGCTGACCCAGATACCTACATATAGCTCAAGCAGCTTGTAAATGAACTCTTAAATGAAGGGAAAAAATCTTGTAAAAAGAAAAAATGACTAGTAAAATCAGTTACATTTTTCTCAGAAGAGAAAAAACAGTCATCCCCCTGGAACACTAGCAAAAAACCTTCTGAGGGAGTGGGAGGGGTATACCCGCCTGGTCACTGTCTTTTGTAGGCAGCAGTATAAACTAAGCAGATAGTCAAGCAGAAGTAGATAAATGAATGATAACAAAAGGGATAAAAACTTACCCTTCCACTAAGGTGTGTGTTGGGAAAGGGGGGTGGCAACCCTGGCACTCCAGCTGTGGTGAAATTACAAGTCCCATGAAGCACTGCAGGACTCTGACAACCACACGCATGAGGCATCATGGAGTTTGTAGTTTCACCACAGCTGGAGTGCCAAGTTTGCCTATCTCTAGCCTAGGCTTTTAGTCATGTAAATGGGACTGATGGGAGCCCAGAGCAGTGTTGCTATAGAGGAATGCAGCAATAATCCATTATACCATAATGTTCTATTGCTGGGATTTGTAGTCCTCTAGCTGGTGGTATTCTGCAGTGTGCTGTATAATGTACTATTGCTGGGCTTTGTAGTCCTCTATAGCTGGTGGTATTCTGCAGTGTGCTGTATAATGATTATACGGCGCAATGCAGAATACCACCAGCTATAGAGGAATACAGCAAATCGCAGTAATAGTAAATTATATTATAATGTTCTATTGCTGGGATTTGTAGTACTCTGTAGCTGGTGTTGTTCTGCATTGCGCTGTATAATGTACTATTGCTGGGATTTGTAGTCCTCTAGCTCCTTGGTTCTTAACTGGTGGGTTGTGACCCCATGTTCAGTGGGTCGCCATGCGCCTTCCACTTTTCTAGGTGAGAGGCTCCTCAGCCTCCCCCTAGCAAAGCACTGTCAGGTTCTTGCACCAAGTAGCCATTTAAAATATGCTGCCCGGTGTCGAGTGTCAGTTTGAAGTGGGCTGGGCTGGGGGTATGGCCAAAAGGGAGCTCCATCCATACATGTATTGCTTACAGCTCCCTCACATGTTCTATAGAGGTGCCTGGATTGATATGACATCACATTCTGGCTCCTGGCACCTCTACAGGGCATGCAAGGGTTGCACAAGCAATGCATCTATGGATGAAGCTTTGTCACTGCACAGCAGCCCACACTGGACCCCAGGCTGAGGATCCACTCCAGTTCTTGTGAGGTAGAGAGACTGGGTGGATCTTAAAAAAAAAAAGGAAAAAAAACTATTGCTGGGATTTGTATTCCCATATTGCGGGTGGTATTCTGCATTGCGCTGTATAATGATTATACAGCGCAATGCAGAATACCAGCAGCTATAGAGGGATACAACAAATGCCAGCAATAGTACATTATACAGGTGAAACTCGAATAATTAGAATATCGTGCAAAAGTAATTGCAGTAAGTGCTGCAAAAGGGGCCCAAACCAAGTACTGAGTACATATGCATGCTTGTACTTTTCAGAGGTCCGATATTGTTCTATGTACAATCCTTGTTTTATTGATTGCATGTATCGACTAATTGACGATGGAAAACGTTGACAGCGTTTTCCATCGTCGATTTTAATCGACGTAATCGTAATCGTTTAACTGTTGCAGCTTTACAGCAATGCAGAATACCACCAACTATAGAGGACTACATATTCCAGCAATACATTATACAGCAATGCAGAATAATATAAGCTACATACTGTGTTGCTCTAGGGTGGTGGCCTGATGTCTCCATGGTCTCTGGAGGGCTGTGTGGGCTCTCATCGGGGGCTGTGCTGATATCTTGGGGGGGGTGCGGTTTTCAGGGAGGCTGTGCGGTTTTCAGGGAGGCTGTGCGGACTTCAGGGGGGCTGTGCGGACTTCAGGGGGGCTGTGCGGATCTCAGGGGGGCAGTGCGGCTCTCTAGATAAAATAAGTCCGACCGTCCCGGATCACCCCGGTATGCAGGGTGATCCAGGGAGGTCAGGATCAGGCCTCCTAACAGGCATATTAGACGGCTGCTCGCTGGGGCCTCACGGTGTCTTGCGAGGAGGAAGCGGACATTTAATATGTCTGTTAGGAGGCTGCCGCTGCCTGATCGTGGCCGACCCGGATTGCATATCGAGGTGATTCGGTCGATACTTATTTTTAGAGGTGGCCTGAACCTGGGCTCGCGTGCCAGCCGAAAGGGCCCCTCGTGCCCTCTCTGGCACACGTGCCCTCGGTTCGCCACCACTGTCCTAGGCATTTTTCACCGTTGCCACAACCAAGAAGCCAGTCAAGAGCAATGATATGCAGCTGAGGGTGTAGCAAATGCATGTAGACAGGAAGTTGCTGAAAGGCTGTGCAGGAGTTTAGCAGCACTAAAATGTAAAGGATGAAAAAAAAGGTGAAAACAACATTTTATTTAAAAAAATTAAATTGTTTTTAATAGAGATGGGGGGGGGGGGGGGGATTTATCCAAACTGGAGCAGTTGCCCATAGTGACCAATCAGCTTCTCTCCAGTTTGTTCAGTTAAGATTTGAAAATGAAAGCAAGAAGCCTTTTTGGTTGCCATGGACAACTTCTACAGACTTTGTCTGCTCCAGTTTGATAAATTCCCCTCACAGTGTTTTAGAAAACAAATTCACATATTTCAGTTTTGTAAAGCACACCTAAAATCTATAAAAAAAACCTGTTGTTTCCATGTAGAATAAATGTTATATCTTATTTGTAAAAATGAACACAGCAAATATTGGTGTTTTAAGGCTGATGTCAGATGGGTGGTTTGAAAGGAAGAAGTAATACGTCGCTGCTACAAGTTAAGCTAGTGCTACAACATTGGGCTGGTGTGCTCTACTATCAATAGCTCTATGCCAGCAATTTATAGCTGAGCCCATAGAGGTGAATGAAGAGTGGTAGTCTCTGAAGATCTGTTGCTGACATGTAATGCTGCTGAGTGGTTGAACCTTTATAGAAAAATAAGTATGAATTTTGCTGCATATTGATCATCCATCTGACGTCAGCCTAACTCGTAGGATTACAAACATTCCCTTTAACAAAAATGAAGGACAAGCTTTTACTTTAAAATACAAAGAAAAAAAATGGGTTCTTAGGAAACCTGTATAGGATTTCTACACAGACTCTGCAATATATGTGTTATAACTTTCTGTGAAATGCATGGACACTGAGGGAAATGTGGACATAGGTAACATGAGTTTAAAGCTGAAGTTAGGACAAACTGAATACACATCTGAAATACATATAGGTGAACTGTTTTACCTACCATAGGATTTTCAACCAGTCAGTCATCCAGATCTGACCCAGACACAGCCAAATGCATCCTCAGCCCGCTGACTATACAATGAAGAAACATTAGCACAGTATTAGCTTATCACTCTGCTCTCTCCTCCTGTCCGCATGCTCTCTCTCAGCATAAATGTAATTAAGCAGAGCTCCTAGTACTGCCACTCTGTCTTAGTCTAGGTTCTGCTGTGCAGAGTAATACAAAAGGCTCAGACTGACAAGATACTTACAATATGTCCATTTAAAATGAGCACATGGGGTCACCCTACTGTGAAGGCAGCCACAGGTGCACAGCAGAGGCAAAACCATTTCTGTTTAGTGAACCAAATTAGCCACATAATTCTCTATTATGCAAATAGCCTCCATTTGCCCCTTGCTACTGGCCAGTGAGGCATCCATTGTATTTGGTTGCTAATAGCAAGTCATAGGGTGGGAGATGGCAGGTCAAGCATTGTCTATGGAATCTGTGTCAGTGCTTGCATAACATAAGTGCCTAAGCCTTGGGGATACCTCAGCATTCTACTGTATATTTGAAGATGAAAGTAGATGCCATCTCTTTGGACCTAAGACCACCTTGGAAAGTAAGTAGAAGGTATAGCATACTGTATACTTTGAAGATGCAAGTACATGCCTGTGCCATCTCTTTGGACCGAAGACCACCTTGGAAGGTAAGCAGAAGGTATAGCATCCTATATACTGTAAACTCTGAAGATGAAAGTAGATGCCTATAGATGCCATCTCTTTGGACCTAATACCACCTTAGAAGGTCAGTTCATCTCACAGGATGTTATTTAAACTCAGGAGTCAAATCTTCAAAATGCATTCAAGTACCTTAACTACTAACAAAAATGTATCTTATTTGTGCATCACTTAGCTGTAGATCCTCAAATCATCTCTGAATTGGTGGTGACACTGTCCTTCCTTCTGGAGGGGGGCTACTTTTTCACAAATTGGATACATTTTGTTAATATTTAAGGTATTTGAATGCATTTTAAGTTTTAACTTCTGAGTTTAGTTTAATGAAAATAAGGGGCAACTATTCCCAACAATATAAAAAATGTATCAGGTTATCAAAGCATCACATCTGCAAGCCATTCTTTACAAATAAATGTAAAGCATCCTATGAGTTTTTGTATTTGGTATGATAGGTATTGATGTCCACAATCCTATGTAGCCACAACAGTTATTTTGTGCATGCAGCAGAATCACCCATCTGGATCAGGCGTTTTACCATCGTTCACCCCACATTGTCATTTTGTGTAATTTGCTGGTATAGCAATGTACACAGTCACACTGGAGGAAATCAATATCCAGATAACAGTATCCGGCTCTAATATCAGACACAAATCCCAGCCTCAGAAACACATGTATATAGAATATTAGGTAGCTCCGGTTCATTCCTATATATAGTTACAGTAATACGTATAATTTATGAATGTGGAAAGTCACAAAAAATATAATATATGGAAAAATGTAAAAAAAAAAGCTCATAAATATGATCTGGGAAGATGTACACACTTCTGCATAAATGCATATATTAAAGCACATATGTGATGTGTGCACAATGCAGGCAGAGACATTCACTGACATTTTATGACTGAGGCCTGGTGTATTTGTGCGGCGAGTGCTGGAATAGCACAGGGTGCATCTGTGTCTGATTGAGGTGCAGTGACAGAGCTGTGTGTGTTTGTTTGGGGCAGGGTGGGGGGGTGGAGGGTAGCTGGTTGCCATAGAAACAAGTCGTCTAAAACAGGACGATGAATATTTATCATCTCTAATGAATATTAATAAGATTGATTGAATAATCAGGGCTTCTCCTCTCTTAACGCAGCTCTGCACATGGAATATTAACACCACAGCTTCGCTGTTTATTTCTTTATCAAAGTCAATAGAGTGACGCAGGGAACATTCGCCATTTTCATATGCACCAAGTAATGCTGCCCAAATTTTAAAACAAACAATATTTGTAATGCTTCTTAGGAACCTTTTTAGTGCATTTGCTAGCCACTCATTTACTTGTCTACTGCAAGGAATGAAATCTAAAATCCATACTTTGGGAATATGAAGGAAAATATCTGTCACTTCTGCGACGTCTGCACAGCCACAAAATCATGTAGTTCTTCTTTGTGGGCTGCCATGTTGTTTATGAAAGCCTGCCACAATCACACATGAGTATTTGTAAATAGCTTGTGCTAAAGTGGAATGACAGGCACATATGATGAATGCATTTTACTCCTGTTATATCTTCAATAAAAACATCAAATTCTTCTTCAGAATAGTGCTAATAAAGCTGCCTGAAATCTGAATTTAAAGCGGGCCTTCAGTGCCTAGGTCCTTTAGCTCTCTGCAACCCTCCTTCTCTGTATTAAAAAATGGCGGGGGGGATTTGTTTTGTTCACTTTTCTTCTTTTTGGTTGCCCTACCCCCTGCCACCCTTCTCATTTAGGAGGGAATGATGTGTCCCTGCTCGGCAGCCTCCTGAGATATTTCTGTCACATATCCCAGAAGGCTGCAGGAACAAGGATATAAAGAAACTGGAGGCGGGCCTGGCCGCATCATCAGGGGCCGGCTCAGTGAACGCGGAAGAGACAGTCTGCTCCTAATGACATCACAGAAGATGGAGGCGCTGGACCCAGGTTGTGGCAGTGGATCAATGAATAAAAGCAGGACAAAGCTGGATTTGATGGGCAGGTGAAGGCTCAGCAACACAGGTAAGAGGGCTAGGGGAAAAAAAATCAGGAAGGGGGGTGAAGTTCCTCTTTAAGTTACTTTCCACAAATCACTCCATAGCAGAAGATAAACTGTGAATCACTCAGGCTGTATTGTGATGTAGAGTGCTGCTAATGTAACATTATGTTAAAGGAACCTGCCATTTTGGCTGTTCAGTACAAAAATGGCAGGTCCTTAGTAACACTCTACCCCCTGATACTCACTTTTTGCCATGCTCCCCTGCTGCTCCAATCATCTGTCAGGCACCCTGGCATTACCCACTGCTTCTGGGTATGGAAAAGTAAGCAACCTTCTTTCCAGAATGCAGGATAGGCTACTATCAAGAGAACTTGTCACTTTGCCCATTTCCTTTTAAATGCTGGGAAGTGGAAGAAGAGTTTTCAGGCAGCCCAACAGAGGAAGAAAGAACAGCAATTCAGAAGTTATTGCAGATATTTTGTACAGTACTAAGAGGAAAATGGAATAACTGTAGGCATTGCAAAAGAGATGCAGGATTCCCATGTGTTCAGGAAAGAAATGTATCATTAGTTGTATTTTTTTCTCTCGTTTTGGATAGACTGGAGAGGGACTAGAACCTGTGTCATCTGATTGCTATCTGTGTCCTCGTTAAGGAGATTCTCCTTCTCCGTTTGTCCTGGTGGCCATGAAAATGGCAAATTTTGGGTTGTCATTAGAACAAGAATAGTTCTGGTGGTCCTACTGACCATCGGGGATTTCCCCCTCCTTGGCAGGATCTCCTCTTACTTCCTGTTGGGGCCTCCCCTATCGGACAGAGATGGCAATAAAAAAGCTGACAGGGGTTATAACCCTCCCTTACTCTATTAAAAAATAAGGTTTTGGCTTCAGTTCTACTTAGTATATCTAAAGCCGACTTTTTTTTTTTGTTTAGTTTTGAATAGAATGAAGGAATAGATAAAAGCCCTGTCTTTTTTTTGTCTGTATCCCAATAGGCAGATTTCCCTTCACATTCAAGCCCAACAACATACTGAGCCGGCCGCAATGCGATCCAGTGCGTTCCGGCCACAATCGAGCCGGAATGCACTGATGATGGTGTGAACGAGGGCTTAATATGTTTGTATCTAATAAGGCAGGTCCTTGCACTTCATAGTTGGTGGTAGGAGCCTGTACAATCAGACTGTATAACGTAGGGTCACCTTAAAGGAGTCTGTACAATCAGATTGTATAACGTAGGGTCACCTTAAAGGAGTCTGTACAACGTAGGGTCACCTTAAAGGAGTCTGTACAATCAGATTGTATAACGTAGGGTCACCTTAAAGGAGTCTGTACAACGTAGGGTCACCTTAAAGGAGTCTGTACAATCAGATTGTAATGATGTATAGTGCTATTTCCCAAATGACTGCGTTTGAGGTATTCAGCGTCATAGTATTTAATCATGTGTAGCAGCTAGTACATTATCAGGAACCTACAGAAGGAAATGATGCATACCTTTATCTCTTACCAGCCAGTTGATCAAAACATACCTTGGAATTCATAAAGAATGTCATAGACCAAGGGTGAGCAAACTCTGGCCTTCCAGCTATTGTGGAACTACAAATCCCATGAGGAATTGCAAGACTGCCAGCCACAGGCATGACTCCCAGAGACAAATGCATCGTGGGATTTGTAGTTTCACCACAGCTGGAGGGTGGAAGTTCGCCCAACCCTGTCATAGGCAATCATTAGAATTTTGTCTCTGGTCCTTGCTGCTTTGTGGCAATTTTTGGTCAGTAAGGTGTATAGAAATCTGTTGCAGGATTCGTCAGACAGAATTTTGTCTGGGACACAATATTTACAAGTGTGACGCCATTTATTTTATTTACCTCCACTTTTCACACATAAGAACTGCCTGAATTTTGTGCACATGTTGGACCTTCTAATACGACCATAAACCTAGAAGGTGTAGTAAATGCTTCATTCAATGGCCCCATAGTCCATAGTGGACTACTGTTCTGTATTTGCCTCAGTACTTTCTTTCTCTCCTCATGTACAGTAAGTCAATGGGATAAATAAAGCCGCTATGAAGGAAGTTAGAAACAACTCACATACATGCTCAACATACCTGAATTTGCCCACCACAAGCAACCCTCCCGTTAAAAAAAAAATGAATTTTTACGTTACTTCCTGCACCTACGGCAACTTACAATTGCACGACTCTAAAATGCGCCATCACTCCGCACAGCTATATATTCTAACAGGAACACCACACCTCCACAAACTCTCAACCACTCACCTCCCGCCTCTGAAACGTGTGGGCGCGGCTTCTTCACTCACAGTACGGTAAGCACTTGGGGAAAGGCCGCGTAGATCAAGAGGCGTGACTGAATCCCGCTCTCTCCTGTCTGTGAGAAGGGGTTCAATGTAGGACTGTGGGGGGAATCGTGTAGACTGTAGAGCGAGGGGCGTGGCAAAATCATAAATGTACGGACTATGGGGGAAAGCCCGTGTAGGGCGAGGGGCGTGGCTGAATCTGCCCTGTGGAGACTGTAGGGGAGGGGCGTTGGTTAATATCAGGTGCAGTGTATTGGCTCCCTGTATGCATTGCAGGTTAATAAAGGTCACAGCATATGTTTTTGCTCCGTAGCCACATGTACTGTTCGCTCAGTTTGTAGAAAACTTTATCATACATTTAAACAACCGTGTAAGTGAGATGTATAGTTGCCATTTGTTAGCTCATTGTTCATTCTCTGCAAATGTTTTATATGGGATGTGCTCTATTGCCGTTGTTTTTGTGCTGTATACATATAAACTTCTGTATTTCTGGATGCAGCTCAGCTGTGATGCTTTTTGGGGGGTACAGTTTATACATTGGTGTCATTTGTCACTAGGAATCATCATACACAGTACAAGCTAACCCTACAATCTATGTGCAATCAACTTCAGCTTTACTGAAACTGTGTAATATGAGGCTCTACCAGATCTAATCAGTTTGTATCCAATCAGGCAGGCTCTTGTTGGTAGATCTAAAGATTGTACAATTAGATTGTAACATGTGTGGTGATCTTAAGGCTGATGGCAACGACCATCAGCAACAAGTGTTGTTTTCTGGTTATTTTTTTGGACCTATCAGTAGAAGAATGTCAGTGTCCCCCTGTGAATGCTGGGAGGTAATGGGATTTTTTGTTCTCACTGTGAAAACCTTTTCTTTTGGAGGACACAGATCCCTCCTGTGATGTTGTTTGTTTGTTTTATATTGTTGCCTAAACCTAACTCTGGGCTCATTTTGTTTCTTTCTTCTTATGGTTCCTCTGGTGCCCTGCTAGTATAAGACAGAAGAAAAGCTCTGGCTTCAACTCACCTTCAATCTAGAGCTGCCCCTGCAGTACATCAGATCCTCCACAGGATGTCCTCTGTGCTCAGGGGCCCCCTGTCACTCAACCCAGAAGACATAGGACAGTACTATGAGGTCATTTCTGCTTGTGATAAAGTGGCCTCAAGTACATTATGAGTGAGCTGCCAACCTTTTACAATCGACAAAAAAAAATACATGACCCTTTTTTCAAAATGCAGTGCAACACAAGTCACGGTATGCATACTGTAGTGTGCTGCATTGCGTTGTGTGTTCCACCTTACTGTACAGGTATTTACAATGACTGACACCACAATACACTGCATATAGGTCTGTGCGCAGGCATGCATTGTGACTAGTGCATTAACGTGTCCCATAAGCAGGAGTGTCTATTTAAATGGAGATATCAGATTGTAGTCAGTCTGATCCTGATTTAATAGTCTGCGCTCATTTGGTTTCTCCTAAGCACTCTGTTATCGTTTGTATATGCCTGCTGCTGGGCTTTACCTTGCCACAGAGCAGAGCAACCAATAATATGGCGTTATGAATATCTGTGTCTCTCTAGCCAATCAATATGGGGTTCATGGCCAGTGGTGCATGCTGGGGTAGGACATTATTATTATTATTACATAGTATTTATATAGCGCCAACAGTTTGCGCAGCGCTTTACAATACAATTCAAGACAAGATGGTAAGGAGGGCCCTGCCCCTGAGGGCTTACAATCTAAAAGAGGAGGGGGAAATGATACATGAGGTAGCTGTGGGAATGAATTATGTGAGAATGTGAAGGTTCAGTGGTTAGGTTGCGGTGGGATAGGCTTCCCTGAAGAGATGAGTCTTTAGGGAACGCCTAAAGGCAGTCAAGATGGGAGATAGACGGACAGGTTGGGGTAAAGAGTTCCAGAGTGGACAAGGGAGCTGGAATATAAGTATTTATGGCTGACCTTGTGAGTGTCTCTTCTCCCAACATCCTGGGTGTCCTGTGCCTTAACCCTCTCTCCCAAAATTCCTCAATAAAAGTTCATCAGCATCATATCTTTTGTGTGGACTTCAGTTTTATAGGGTCACCACTGGTGGGTCGGTAAGTGTTTTTGGGGCAGCAATGCAACAGTAATCCCTAGACAGGCTAGGAGGGACCAGTCTATCCAGCAACTCCTTCAGGGGTGTTGCCACAATGCACAATTGTCAATGGGTGCTCAATACAGGGTTTCCTGGGCCCAACCCCTAAGGGGGCATTATCATGGCACCCCTCATTCACAGTATATTGATGCATCTGGTGGACCACCAATTGTTGGAAGAAGACTGAAGAGGAAGTGTACCCAGTGCATCATGATTGATCTGAAGACTAAATAAGGATAACATACAGTGGGGGAACTCCATATTGAGGGAGCGGAGTTGAGTCCTAGGATGTTTTCTTTGGAAAGGTACCCTTCTGTCACTGCCATTTGTTCACAGCCTGCTAATCCTGAGCTTCTTCAGTACATGCAGAGGGTTTGCCTTCTATTTGGCTTAATGTCCAATCTCATTAAGCCAAACAGGACACACTAGCGGGCTAATATAAACAGGCTCTTAGTGGCATCTTTATAATGGGTATGTAGAGTTGTCGTCTTCAAAGCCAGTATCAAGTATAGCCATTGTGCTTGCGCTAAGATACATTATCATAATGCGCTGTAGCATGTTTTGTGAAACGCACTCCAACACTCGTATACAGTAGAACAAATGCACCTGCACTGGAACATACCACAATTCACAGATGTCAATGCTCTGGAGGACATTTATCAAATCTCTCACACAGCAAGGCAATGGTAAATGGGAGCAGTAAGTCAGATTTATTGCAAGGATACAGCCCGAGTCCTGAATTCTTCCTTTAACTGCTCTCAAGTAGCACTGCGACAGAATAAAACCTGGCTCTGACCACTTCTTAAAGTGGACCTTCACTCTCTCTTTTGACCTACTCTCGCTAGCATCCACACCCCCCCCCCCCAACTCAAATTTGAGAAAGTCTCTTTTTTGGGGGGGGGGGGGGGGGTTTAATTTTTTTTTATTTTGACGTGTCCCTGCTTTTGCAGCCTCCTGGGATATCTACAGTAAATATCCCAGAAGGCTGCAGGAGCAGGGAAACTGAGTGGCCGGTGGGGCGACCAAGAGTGTCATTGAGGGCAGAAGAGACAGGGTTCTCCGAGTGGTGGAAGGGGACAGTGCGGGACCCAGCCTGTGTCAACAGAACAGCGGCTCCCAGCAGGACAACATGGGATTCACTGGGCAGGTAAGTATTTTTGTTCAGGACATCTGTGTCACAGGTAAGAGGGCATAACAAAATGAAAGAATGCACTCGGGAGGGGGTTGAGGAGGGATTTGACTGTTGGAGCTACTGGCTACTGCAGTGCTTTGCTTTACATGATTCCTGTGGGCCAATCAGGTATGGCATATGTGTACTTCATACCCCGAGTTCAGTGTTAAAGTGATATTAAACTCTCACTTTTTTTCTCAATAATAAATCCAGATCAAATAAATATTTATTTCTCTGCAAAGTGTTTCTTTAAATTTTTGTCCAAGCACCTACAGTCATCATGTTTCCAAACAGCTCCAACTCTCTCAGCTCCGCTTCCCTGAACTTCCTGTCCAGTAAAAAAACCTGTCACAAGGGACAGAGCAGACTCCAGCAGCGGTCCATATACTAACTTGGAGGAAGGGGGAGCAGGCAGCAAGCGAGTGGCTCACCTTGCTCTGCATATGTGTTTGTGGAGGCACAACTTACTAGCACACACAAGGCTGACTCTATAGGACCATGCAGGAGGAAGGAGCCAACCTAAAACAGGATATCAGTACCAGTGTTCAAGGGACCAGCTGATTCTGCAGGAAACTACAATTTATTTACATCAAGGAGCAGCATCCATTGTAAGTGTTTTAATCAGCATTTAAAATACCGTATTTGCCGGCGTATAAGGCGACTGGGTGTATAAGACGACCCCCTAATTTTCCACTTAAAACATAGGTTTTGGGCTATACTCGTCATATAAGACTACCCCACTTCTGAGGCAACACCATTTTAAAACATGGATGGATGTGCGGTAATACTGTATGTACAGTAGCTTCAGCTACATACAGTATACCGCGCTGAGCCAATCACGGCGAGCAATGTATTCTAATAATGAATACAAAGCCTGCTTGGATTGGCAGAGGTTGTGTACATCGCTCGCTGTGATTGGCTTAGCTACTGTATGTAGCCGAAGCTACCGCACATACAGTATTACCGCACATCCAGCGGGCTGACAGATTAGGGATGTTTGTTTTGGGCCAGCTTGGGTGTACATTGTATACCCCGCGTATAAGACGACCCCCTATTTTTGGGGGATGTTTTTAAGTATAATAAGTAGTCTTATACACCAGCAAATACAGTAGCTTATAAACCTTTTGACTTTAATATTACTTTAAGTATTGATTCTTTCAAGCTGTAAGGTGCAACCAGCAAACTGTTTTATCGCCCGTATGTCTTGGTTTCAAATTGTTCAGTCATTTGCTGGGAATGTGCGTCTTTTTTTGTGCCAAATATGCTAATTTAAAATGTATTATTTTTAAATGCTTGTCAGCACAATAGGGTTCCCAGTGTGCTTTCTGCTTTTCATGGAGGAACGTAACAAACATTCCTACGTATGTGACATCTGCTTATTTTTGGTGTGATTTCAGAGGTGATACACACTCTGTTCTTTATTTATGCTATGATTTGTATGTCAAC
This sequence comes from Nanorana parkeri, assembly GCF_000935625.1. NCBI lineage: Eukaryota > Metazoa > Chordata > Amphibia > Anura > Dicroglossidae > Nanorana > Nanorana parkeri. Next base: position 207,172 of record NW_017306467.1, on the reverse strand, counting down.
AATGCTTATAAATGTAATGAAACACTGGAGCACAGGAAAATGGTACACAATAACTCAGAGGTCAGAGCAAATTTAGTAACGAATACTTCTCCTAGTTCCTTCTGGCTTTAATGACACACTCATTCCCATACATAGCAGGAATATCCGGTTGTCTGGCCTTTGAGTGGAATTTTTTACATATTTCTAAGAATTTGGAGCTAGAATAACTGCCTTTCTTTGTAGGCCTGAATTTGTGAAATTGCCGTGCCCCCATATAGCTTTGTTTTCTACATTTTACTGGGAGGAAATAGTAAGGGTACCTATAGAAATGAGTAGACAATTACCTGATCCGGACATATTGAGCCTCTACTGGTCACCCTGCCCTCTCCATTGAAATTATCTAGTCAGTGGCAGAGCTGTCAAATTTATGGAGCTCTCTACAGCACTCATTAGACATTGTACTCTGAGGGCAATTGGATTGTCAATGCAAGTCTGGCCACTGGCTAATGTCTGTGGATAGCTTGAAATAGAGGTGACTATACACAGGGTGATAAATAAGTGACACTAAATTAAGGCGTTAAATCTTCAAAATGCATTTAAGTACCTTAACTGTTAACAAAAATGTATCTTATTTGTGTATCACTTGGCTGTAGATCCTCCAATCATCTCTGAGTTGGTGCTGACACTGTCCTTCTTTCTGGAGGGTGGATGCTTTTGTTCCCCCTTTTTCCCTGTGTGTGTTGTAAAGTAGTCACCGCTCCAAGCTCACCCCCATCATGGACCACAATCTCATGTTTAGTTTACTAATTCGTATTGAAGTTATAGTCTATCATGGGAGTGAGTTTGGAGCTGTGGCTACTTTACAACACACACAGGGACCATGGGGAACAAAAGTAGCCACCCTCCAGAAGGAAGCACAGTGTCAGCACCAATTCAGAGATGATTTGAGGATCTGCAGCTGAGTGATACACAAATAAAATACATTTTTGTTAGTAGTTAGGGTACTTGAATGCATCTTTAAGATTTAACTCCTGAGTTTAGTGTTACTTTAAGAAAGATACGCCGTGAACCATCTGCCTGTTCTCAAACAAACATCTTCCTTAGTTGGCCAACAGATGTTAGTGGGCAGATGCACAGTATTAGTTTGTCCCAATTTCTCCATTAAGGAGGGGAGGATTGAATGTCATTGATGAACATTTTACAAAATAGAATAACACAACATGCGATAATGATCGCTTATGCATTTTAAACCATTGAGCTATAACCACTTTTTCTGCACTGGGCATCAGGGGTTGGGCTCAGCTGTTCTGTTATCTGTTATGCCTGTCAGATACTTATTCTTCCCCCCCACTACAATCTGAGAAAGTCTCTTTTTTGGGGGGGGCGGGGGTGTTTAATTTTTTTTTATTTTGACGTGTCCCTGCTTTTGCAGCCTCCTGGGATATCTACAGTAAATATCCCAGAAGGCTGCAGGAGCAGGGAAACTGAGTGGCCGGTGGGGCGACCAAGAGTGTCATTGAGGGCAGAAGAGACAGGGTTCTCCGAGTGGTGGAAGGGGACAGTGCGGGACCCAGCCTGTGTCAACAGAACAGCGGCTCCCAGCAGGACAACATGGGATTCACTGGGCAGGTAAGTATTTTTGTTCAGGACATCTGTGTCACAGGTAAGAGGGCATAACAAAATGAAAGAATGCACTCGGGAGGGGGTTGAGGAGGGATTTGACTGTTGGAGCTACTGGCTACTGCAGTGCTTTGCTTTACATGATTCCTGTGGGCCAATCAGGTATGGCATATGTGTACTTCATACCCCGAGTTCAGTGTTAAAGTGATATTAAACTCTCACTTTTTTTCTCAATAATAAATCCAGATCAAATAAATATTTATTTCTCTGCAAAGTGTTTCTTTAAATTTTTGTCCAAGCACCTACAGTCATCATGTTTCCAAACAGCTCCAACTCTCTCAGCTCCGCTTCCCTGAACTTCCTGTCCAGTAAAAAAACCTGTCACAAGGGACAGAGCAGACTCCAGCAGCGGTCCATATACTAACTTGGAGGAAGGGGGAGCAGGCAGCAAGCGAGTGGCTCACCTTGCTCTGCATATGTGTTTGTGGAGGCACAACTTACTAGCACACACAAGGCTGACTCTATAGGACCATGCAGGAGGAAGGAGCCAACCTAAAACAGGATATCAGTACCAGTGTTCAAGGGACCAGCTGATTCTGCAGGAAACTACAATTTATTTACATCAAGGAGCAGCATCCATTGTAAGTGTTTTAATCAGCATTTAAAATACCGTATTTGCCGGCGTATAAGGCGACTGGGTGTATAAGACGACCCCCTAATTTTCCACTTAAAACATAGGTTTTGGGCTATACTCGTCATATAAGACTACCCCACTTCTGAGGCAACACCATTTTAAAACATGGATGGATGTGCGGTAATACTGTATGTACAGTAGCTTCAGCTACATACAGTATACCGCGCTGAGCCAATCACGGCGAGCAATGTATTCTAATAATGAATACAAAGCCTGCTTGGATTGGCAGAGGTTGTGTACATCGCTCGCTGTGATTGGCTTAGCTACTGTATGTAGCCGAAGCTACCGCACATACAGTATTACCGCACATCCAGCGGGCTGACAGATTAGGGATGTTTGTTTTGGGCCAGCTTGGGTGTACATTGTATACCCCGCGTATAAGACGACCCCCTATTTTTGGGGGATGTTTTTAAGTATAATAAGTAGTCTTATACACCAGCAAATACAGTAGCTTATAAACCTTTTGACTTTAATATTACTTTAAGTATTGATTCTTTCAAGCTGTAAGGTGCAACCAGCAAACTGTTTTATCGCCCGTATGTCTTGGTTTCAAATTGTTCAGTCATTTGCTGGGAATGTGCGTCTTTTTTTGTGCCAAATATGCTAATTTAAAATGTATTATTTTTAAATGCTTGTCAGCACAATAGGGTTCCCAGTGTGCTTTCTGCTTTTCATGGAGGAACGTAACAAACATTCCTACGTATGTGACATCTGCTTATTTTTGGTGTGATTTCAGAGGTGATACACACTCTGTTCTTTATTTATGCTATGATTTGTATGTCAACAATGCTTATAAATGTAATGAAACACTGGAGCACAGGAAAATGGTACACAATAACTCAGAGGTCAGAGCAAATTTAGTAACGAATACTTCTCCTAGTTCCTTCTGGCTTTAATGACACACTCATTCCCATACATAGCAGGAATATCCGGTTGTCTGGCCTTTGAGTGGAATTTTTTACATATTTCTAAGAATTTGGAGCTAGAATAACTGCCTTTCTTTGTAGGCCTGAATTTGTGAAATTGCCGTGCCCCCATATAGCTTTGTTTTCTACATTTTACTGGGAGGAAATAGTAAGGGTACCTATAGAAATGAGTAGACAATTACCTGATCCGGACATATTGAGCCTCTACTGGTCACCCTGCCCTCTCCATTGAAATTATCTAGTCAGTGGCAGAGCTGTCAAATTTATGGAGCTCTCTACAGCACTCATTAGACATTGTACTCTGAGGGCAATTGGATTGTCAATGCAAGTCTGGCCACTGGCTAATGTCTGTGGATAGCTTGAAATAGAGGTGACTATACACAGGGTGATAAATAAGTGACACTAAATTAAGGCGTTAAATCTTCAAAATGCATTTAAGTACCTTAACTGTTAACAAAAATGTATCTTATTTGTGTATCACTTGGCTGTAGATCCTCCAATCATCTCTGAGTTGGTGCTGACACTGTCCTTCTTTCTGGAGGGTGGATGCTTTTGTTCCCCCTTTTTCCCTGTGTGTGTTGTAAAGTAGTCACCGCTCCAAGCTCACCCCCATCATGGACCACAATCTCATGTTTAGTTTACTAATTCGTATTGAAGTTATAGTCTATCATGGGAGTGAGTTTGGAGCTGTGGCTACTTTACAACACACACAGGGACCATGGGGAACAAAAGTAGCCACCCTCCAGAAGGAAGCACAGTGTCAGCACCAATTCAGAGATGATTTGAGGATCTGCAGCTGAGTGATACACAAATAAAATACATTTTTGTTAGTAGTTAGGGTACTTGAATGCATCTTTAAGATTTAACTCCTGAGTTTAGTGTTACTTTAAGAAAGATACGCCGTGAACCATCTGCCTGTTCTCAAACAAACATCTTCCTTAGTTGGCCAACAGATGTTAGTGGGCAGATGCACAGTATTAGTTTGTCCCAATTTCTCCATTAAGGAGGGGAGGATTGAATGTCATTGATGAACATTTTACAAAATAGAATAACACAACATGCGATAATGATCGCTTATGCATTTTAAACCATTGAGCTATAACCACTTTTTCTGCACTGGGCATCAGGGGTTGGGCTCAGCTGTTCTGTTATCTGTTATGCCTGTCAGATACTTATTCTTGTCAAAGTCTTACTCAAAAAGGGATGTTGTAGGGGATATCTAGAGAGGTTTTCACAGCTAATAATACCCTGACAAAATCTACCAGTTGCAATGAATTTAATTTGGGAATTTGCAGTTCAATTCCAGACAGGTGATATTGCCTGTTCCGGTGTCCTCGTAGCTGCATATGAACAGTGTGAGATCATCTATGGCCCGTTCCTGCCTCCGAAGCCTCCTTTTCTCATGTAATGTTATATGTCTTCCTGAGCACTGTAGTGACATTTGGTGATGGCACTACTGTGCTGTACATTCTTCTCCTGAGGATGCTCTTCTGAGGAGTAGGAGTTGGTTCTGAAGATCTGCAGTGCAAGGGTCTGCTTGCTTTTACTTTAACTATTCAACTCTTACCTTGATCCAGGTAAGTAGCAGTAATCACTCACCTACACTGTTCTGTTGCTTTCTGATCCAGTTCTCTCCCTGCATTGCCTCTGTGTGAAGATACTTCACTTCTGCTGATGCTTCCCTTACCTGAGCTGCAACTGCCTGTGGATCTATGGTCTCTTTGTCTTTTCTGCTATCTCTTGATCATTGCTTTCACCAGTGCTGCATGTGTAAATGGATCTGCTTCCTCCACTTTATCAAAGGGTTGGGTGTGACTTGAGGATGCAAAGCTCTGCTCCTTTAATAAGATGGCTGCTGCCTCACCAAGCCACGGTGCTAAAGGAGGCATGGTAAGTTGGCTCTGAGGAAAATATCAGCTGCAGAGAGCCTACAAGCAATACTAGTGACTAGTCTATAACCCTCCACTTGACTTTTTTGAGCTTCACTTCCACAAACTAGGTCCATTCTAAGACTAGCAAGCCTTGTAAAAGTTCAGATAACAGAATGAAAACGCTAGTGTATTCTGTGTGGTAGGGTATGCATAGGCTGTAGCAGTTACAAAGGCCTCCTAGACCTCTTGGGCCCACCTCTGCATTTGCAGCAGTTATGCACAGTTATCCTATCCTATCTGATCAATAATGTACTCTTTACAACTGCTGGCCTGTGACAGCAGAAAGAGCCCAAAGACATCATTAAAATCCAACCTGATGAAAAATCTGTTTTATCGTCTCTGTGGGTATGTATAATAGTAGGTACTGTTTGATGTAGTAGTGCTAAATCTCTAATAGGTTTTGAAGTATATACTACTATGTATGTGACATTCTGTCTTTGGATATCATCTTTAGATGACAATAGCTCTTTCTTTAGCCTGTCTTACAAATGTCTCAGAAGCTTGAGAATGCATTCCAGAAGTTTGCCATCTATGGCAATCCCAAGGCTTTTGGCAATGCGATGACTTAAACATTTTTTTAGTAAACTGTGCAAAGAATGTAAGATTGTGGAGAATGTATGCCCTAGCACAGATGTAGACATTGTCTTCTCTAAAGTCTTAATTTTAGATATTACACTGGTATTACTAAAGGAACAAGGTGCAGAGTGCTAAATAGTATTAAACTCTCAAACTTGTTTTAAATAATAAATCCAGATCACACAAATATACATTGCTGAGAAACTTATTTCTTTACACTTTTGCCAAAAACACTTACATTCATCACGTTTCCAAACAGCTGGCCCCAACTCACTCAGATCAGCTTTCCTGAACTTCCTGTCCAATACAAGATCACGGGGGGCAGCACATTTTCCAGCACCTCTTGATCTACTAGCTTTGAAAAGGGAGAATGGAGGAAGGAAGAGCAGGGGAGTGGCTTGCCTTTCTGTGTCTGTGTGTTTGTGGAGACACACACAGCTTACTATGCCACACAAGGGTGGCACCACAGGACCCTGCAAGGGAAAGGAGCCACACTAAAACAGGATATCAGGGCCAGTGCTCAGAGGGCCAGCTAATTCTGTAGGAAACTATAACTTTAAAAATTAAGATCTACCATCCACTGCTAGTTGGGAACAGGAACTAAAGACGGTTATTACCCCAAAGGAATGGGGAAGGTCTTTTGCTCTTATCTATAAACTGTCTATAGCCAGTAAATCACACAAACAGAATTTGAAAATTTGTACATGCTTTTTTAATATCTGAGGAGTGCTGACGGTGTCATGATACTCCAGGAGATATGACACATATTTGGTGGAATTGTTCCTTCATTTAGGAATTTTGGCAAGTAGTGTTTGCAGTCTGCACCAGAGTGATGGGTAACGTTGCTCCAGTAGACGTAAAGGTGGCTCTTCTTTTTCGATGATTCCTGGTTCGTTAAAATTTGTCGTTTTTCATCACCTTCTCACCACCGCTTATGCAGTTATACCTTGTCATTGGCGTTCTTTTGTGACTCCTACACTAGCAGAATGGGTTGTAGAAATGGACCGCATCATGGATCTTAAACGATGGTTGGCCGGGGAACATGATTGTGAGGATACATTTTGGAAAACATAAGCCTCATGATTGAAATTCAAGCTTTCGTTGAACCTCCAGGAAGTGGTTTCCACTATGAATACGTAGTTTTGTTGTTGTCTGGCAGTGGGAGGAACATTTTATCCTCTCTCTTCCCATCTTCTCTCCTCCATCACATAGGAGGGAGGTGTTCTACAATCCACAGAGCGAGCTGGGAACAATGGAACTGATAAGAGTCCAGCACAGGCAGAGAACACCCAAAATGCTTTCAATGGTATATTGAATAGACCAAAGGGAGAAAATAAGAGAAGTTCATTTGTAAGAGTTTTCATATAAGTTAAGAGAGCACCAGGGATTTCTAAAAAGTGCTCCCCTTCCCCTATCCACAGGCACAACATGCATGCTTACCTGAGGCAGATGTGCATGTTTTTACCATAATCATACAGTGATCAGATGTGTGGTGATTCTGTAAAACCTGCTAGGCACATTGCACATACAATTGTAAGGACCACAATTTCAAATAGCAGTCATTTGCCATTTTTTAAGATATTGTACCCGTTTTATGATTATCTGCCCCCTGTTGGTTTGATTGATTAGTCAAATCTTAATTGCATTTCTTATAAAGTTAGGTCTAGGGTACCTGGGTAAAGCAGTTTTACTTATCTGATTCCCGCACCCCAACCTCCAAACTTCCCCCCAGGTGTCACTCTTCTTGTTTCTTCTGCACTCCGGCTTGTGGGCTGTCATTCAGCATCCTCACAAATAAGGCAGGGCTATGGGCCCTGTATTCTACTTGATGATGGCAGCCGGAGAAGCATAGGGGAAGGAGGCTATAGGTTCTGGCCTTGTCATCTGGCAGAAGCCTGCAAGTGTGGGGGTCAGGTAAGTAAAAGTGATTTACTCAGGTATCGTAGACCTAGAGATTGGCGCTTATTTAACGTTCACTGCATATATTTAATGAATGGTGCCCAACAATAGTGTCCCTGTCCCCATTTCACGAATAATCCAATTAATAACCTATAGGTAATATTGTAACAGGAATACTTCCCAAATTGGGGTATGTTGATTGGCGCAGAGGAGGGGACTGTGCTACCAGGCTCTATTCATAAAATACAAATCTGCTGGCTTTTTCATTTTAACCCATCTTTGCTTCATGAGACTTTGCCAAAATATTCACTTTGCTGGCTGAAACTTTATTGTTTGATAAATTACCTTAAAACATAATCACCGTAAGCAAAATTTCATCAAAGTTTGGCAAAGTAGGATTTCTTTTTATTCACTTGAGCTTGATAAATATGCCCTGGAATCATAGTCAGTATTATAGACAGAGTTCTGATCTTATCTGCTCTGTAAGGTTACACAACCAGTCAATGAAAGGATTGTTTCGGTGAGTTAGCTGAATAGGAATTATTCAGTGTCAGTACCCTGTGGCTATCAGACAACTAAAATTGTCCACTATGTTAAATGAGGGTTTAAAAATAACAATACTTCAGACCGATTTCATTATTTACAAATGCTTTTTGTATAACTATTCATTACATGCACACCCAAAGCTTTAGATAAACAAATAGAAGATGGTCCTGCATATAAAACCAGCATAATGCTAAAATATTCATTATTCCTATAGCAAGCAGTGTATGAATTGGTTGCACCACATGCAACTGTCACAAATGTATATGCCTTAATGTTGATCTTAAAACAACCCTATCACTATGGTAAACTCAGCCACACCTGCCAAAGAAGTCTGTAAATAGTTTTCCTGCTACCTGCACCCAGGCCCAGCGCTACCGCAAGGCAAGTCATGCGGCCGCCTGAGGGCGCTGCAGGGTGAGGGCAGAAAAAATCTGCCAAAATGTGCCCCAATGCTGACAAATCTTCTGCTGAAATTTGAAAGGAAACTGACACTTCCGGTGTTGTTGACTTCCTGGGTCCCATTCAACACAGCGAACCACGCAATTCGCTATCATTCACTGTAGTTTACTGCATTGCGGGTGTGTTTGAAAAGGTTCACTGAGGTGCCATTCAGAATGAATGCATTGTAAGTGAATGGCAATGCAGTGCGCAAACACACATAATATGGATTGCCAGGTGTTGCAGTAATGCATTACATAACTGCAACACAACTGTTTGAATCCGGACTTACATGTTACATTATTATTTTTTTCATTTTTTTGCACACATTTTTTGGCCTGATAATTACCCCCACCCCCCAGGATTATACATTTTCTAGAAGCAGAGACCCAGGAGAAAAAAATAGCAGTTGCAATTTTTTTTATTTCACACAATTTTAGTTAACTGTTTATTAAACCTATATTTTCAGTAAGAAATAACGTTAATTAATTTTAGTGCAAACTAATACAATGCACTATCCACTTTTTTGGTAAACTGTAAAAAATTATATTGTACCAAGTAAATAGATACCAAACATGTCAATTGTTAATATTGTGTGCGCACGTGAATGTGGCAAAAAAAATTTGGCAAAGAAATACATAACGAAATTTATGTAAAATTGTCCATTGGTGACGCTTTCTTTTTTACTTAACTTTATTTCTATAACAAAGGGACAGATAAGACCCCTATGTGATTACATAGTGCAGGTGACAGGTTCTCTTTAAGTAGACATTGGGGTCTGTTAGACCACTAACGCCACTTCTGTATTCCACTGAAGCTGAAAAAGCACAGTTCATGCTGGATTAGCTTCGTCACCAGCCACAGATGCCAGAGGGAATGACAGCTCTGAACCCAGAAGTGATCACACGGTTTCGCTTCTGTGTTCATACTAGCCAGGGATGATAAGAGAACAGATGTTTACTGAGATACCTCTGCTCTCGCTGCTGATACCAGCCATGGACGTCCTAGGCAGTGGAGCCCCCAGCATACGTGGAGGGGGGGAGTCTTAAACATTCTGTAGCTTTTACAGCCACCCAAATCACTTTTAACAGAAAACAAACAGGTTGCAGAAGAAATGTAAACAGATTTCCAGGGGCTATAACGGCTGGGAATCTGTTTATAGGCCCGTGCTTCCACAGAAGTAGTACTGATGTCTATGGCAACGCGAGGGTTAACAACTTTTTGCTTTTTGGTTAAAACAACAATGATTGAATAGTCACCTACAAGATCTGTCCATCTATGTGGGGACTATGACGTGTTGTAAAAGCTGCATGAACAACTTTAAAGATATACTAAAATGAAAAAAAAGTTTATATGAATTGTATATATGTAGCATACCATAGGATTTAGAAAAATATACAAAACTCTAGGAAAACATTGTGATAAGTTGCTGTAAGACATTTTTCCTTACTTTAGAGCCTAAAGTATATATAAAGCCAAAACTTTTTTTTTTTTTTTTTCATTTCTGCTTTCATTTCTGCTTTCTGCTTCAGGCCCCTCCTCTGCTGATTGACAGCAGGCAGTGGGCAGATGCAATGGCCAGCCTGCTATTGCAATTTGAAATATCCAACAGCAGGCTAGCTATGGCTCCCAGCATTAGAATACAAAAAAAAAGTTTAAAAAAATGAAATTAAAAAGACAAAAAAATTAAAAAAAAGTAAAGAAAAAGTTAAATAAAAAAAATGCATACAAATAATAAAAAAATAAAGTTTATAAAATAAAATAAAAAATAGAAAAACAAATTTGCTGTGTCATTTTAAATAAAAAAAATGTTAAATTATATTATAATCTTCTGAAAAACAGGAACAGACAGCAAACGAACCCTTCCCTATGCTATCCAAAACTAAAAAATGTTTTTTTTGGCTGGAGTTACACTTAAAAAATGTACCTGTTCTGACTAACATACAAATTCAACTTAAGTACAAACCTAAAGTCCCTATCTTGTATGTAACTCGGGGACTGCCTGTATTACAGACGATGTGCAATATGTAGTCATTTAGATTTTTTCTTATGTTAACACTACCTTTGTCTCTATGACATATGAGCTGAATGAATGCATTACCTGCGGCTCCCGTTCTATGTTTTTCTTTTGCTTCAGATCACAACTTATTGGTTCTACCTATATACGATTGTTTATAAGTATTACTTATCTTGATCGTTATTTATATACCGCTGATATTATTGGCCTGCGATTGCAACATTGATTCAATGCAATGAATGTGCTTTTATGTGGCACTGCCTTTTAAGCATAATAGTTGAGCTACCCTTATAGGTCTCTGCTGTTTATTGCCAAATATACCATATTCCTGTTGATCTAAAAGCTGATGTTGTCTTCTACATACTATGATGTGTTGTCAGATGTTTTATTTTCACTGGCGCTGCCGTTCCATTATCTGTCACTGGGGCCGTGGGCTGCAGTACATATGTGGTATACTGCGCTTGCTTGAGTACTCATAGGGCCGACGAATTATGTCCACCTGGGACGCAAGCCGTAACCACCCTGCATTCCACATGGCGCATGCGCCAGTGGATGGGGGTGTGGTCTCCTTGTGCCCTAGCGTCCAGTATCCTGGACAACGGGCTGAAGTTGTTTGCAGCCAAAGGCTGGGTCAGTGGAACGCGCTATTTCCCCACAAGCCTGCCACATGTAAGTTAAATTTAAACATAGAATGGCGGGAACTGCTCGTTTTCAGCTGCAATTGAGTGGGAGTGGTCTATTTTGATGTTCACTTGCATGTCTATTTAATGGTGATGGTATGTTTGACTGTGTCATTCTGAGCCTGATAAAGGGGTACTGTTGAGACCCCGAAAGCGCTTGTACTAAATGGCAATTTGTCATTAAAGGACTTTTTGCTTCAAAACTCTTTGGTGTGCTGGTGACAATCCTTACTATATTTCAATTGGTGGATGACACGTGGATCTGGGTTCTACAAGAAACTGGACAGATTTGTCTTCAGGATTCAGGGCCTGAACATGATGGCAGCAGATGCCTTGGTGGAACTATGGGATCATTATGCTCTGATTGTGGTTTACCAACCTTGTTCGACCTTATTCGTCTGTTAGCCGACAATCCATGGCCTCTACCAGATCAGCCAGATCTGTTATCCCAAGGACATATCTGCCACACTGCTTCTCAGTCACTTACTTTGACAGCCTGGCTGTTGAAACCAAGGTTCTGAGAGAAAGGAACATTATGGATTCTGTTATTCCGAACATGCTTAAAGTTTATAGATCTACTTCCTGCAAGATTTATCGTCGAACTTGGAAAACCTATTTTCACTGGTTTGAGTCTCTGGTGCTCTCCCCATGTGCCTTTTTCAGTGGGCTGGGTTTTTATTCTTTCCTTCATTTGAGGGCAGAACAATTCTCTGTTCTTTTTCAATGTCCTCTTGTTGGTAATACGTAGGTTCATATTCTCATTCAAGCGGTTGCACGCATTGCTCCCCCTGTTCAGCCTCCACTCCAACTGTGGAATTTAAATCTGGCATTGTCGGTATTACAAAAACCACCATTTGAACCATGGTTTTCTTAATTATTAGCATTGTTCTGTAAAACGTCCCATTTAATATTACATAAAGACAAGGTTGTTTTGAGACCATGGACCTCCTTTTTATTAAAGTGGTCTCTGCCTATTACTTTAACGAATATATTGTGTTATGTAGATTTCTCTCTATTGCCTTTATGTGGTGAGGGCCAGCAGGGTTTACCTCTCAGCCACTGCTTCCTTAAGGCAGACAAATTCCCTCTTTGTTATTCCAGAAAGTCCTGGAAGGGGTTCTCCAGCTTCTAGATCCATTACTTCTAAATGAATTTAACAGTTTGTTATGCAGGCCTAGGAGTTGTAAAATAAAGTGCCTTGTTTTCCCGTTTAAGCCCACTCCTCTAGGTGAGTGAGTACTTTTTGTGCTTTTTGTCCTCAGGCCTCAGTGTCTCAGGTCAGTAAGGCTGTGACCTGGTCTTCTGTACATAGCTTAAAGCTCTAAGTTCTATAAAGCCAATGTAACTACCTCTGCAGATTCTAATTTTGGTCAAAAGGTTCTACGTGTGGCTATTTCTAATTTGTTCTTTCTTGTTGGGATGTTTTACATGTCTTTGTTTTGGTATGTCCACCCCTCTTTATGGACTACTTTTGGATGTCATTAGTTTGCTTTATCATAAAGCTGTGTCCCTTAATGGACAATGGAGAAAATCGGATTTGTGTGCTCACTGTAAAATCCTTTTCTCTGAGTACATTGAGGGACATGTCTTCCTCCCATCCTTTTTTTTCTTTGGACTGCAAGTGAGCAAGTGTGAGTTGGGGGTTATAGCCTCAGGGGAGCTGCCGTTTAGTTTCTGCTGTAAGTGGCATTATAAACCTAGGTTGTTTAAAGGAGAACTATGGGGTCAGTGTTTTTCCCCATAGTTCTCCTTAGGGTAACGGGAGGACACAAACTAGCGTCCTCCCGTTACCCTAAGCTCAGTATACCGCGAGCTACAGCTCGCGGTATACTGAGACGCCGCAGCCGGAGCGGATCCCGATGTAGATGACGGGATCCGCCCAGCTGCGTGAGTGACAGCTGGCTCTGCCTATCTAGAGGCAGAGCCAGCTGTACCCGCCCCATCCGTTCCGCCAGTCAGCGCTGGCAGATCGGAGCGGGGAGAGGGGAATCCAGCCCTCCCCCTGTCACGGCAGAGAGCCGTGACAGGATCGAGAGGTGAGCGAACCTGGTATGTGTTCGCTCACCTCCCGATCTACTGAGTCGACCTGTGACAGTCTCATTGTCTCAGGTCGGATAGAACTATGAGGTGAGTGGAAATCACTCATCTCATAGTTCTCCTTTAATTATCATCATGCGGTGTCCCTCAATTGATTTAAAAAAAAAATGTTTACAATTAAAAATCCTATCTTTGTAACATTTGCATTTCTTGCCATATTTACCACATAAGTGAAACAAATGGCAAATCCACTAATCAATCCACAATCAGGTTTAAAGCACATGGGAGGGCTTTACACAGTACAAAAGCAAACATTTCCCATCACACTTACCAGCCAGCCTGCAAGAAACAAAACAAAAAAATACACTGGCTAACTACCCTGTTTCCCTGAAAATAAGACCTACCCCGAAAATAAGACCTAGTACTATTTTTGGGAATTACTAAAATATAAGACCTACCCCGAAAATAAGACCTAGTTGTGACCATTGCCAGGGCTGGTGGTGGCATAAGGGGGAACCTGAAGAGCCGCGTGAGAGAATGAGCGGTGCCAATGAAGCCAGCACTAGAGGAAGTGAGGCGGCAGCACAGGGAGCAGAGCCGCATAAGCTGATGTTTCCTCTATAGCACCGACTCCTGTCACAGGCGGAGTGATACCAAATGCACTGTGCCTGTGCGGAATCTATAGTGAAAGTGTGCTTCACTTTTTCTTATTACCAAATTGCTCTTGGAAAAGTACGGCACCCCTGATTGCCCTGATCACCCTATTCTTAACTTTGCCATTTTGGATTATTTAATGTGGATTTGCATTAAATTTGGATTGTTATACATTAAAAAAAAAATAAGACCTACCCTGAAAATAAGACCTAATGTGTTTTTTTGAGCCCAAAAAAATATAAGACAGTGTCTTATTTTCGGGGAAACACGGTATTAGGGTTGAAAACAGAGGTTTTAGTTGCACAACTTTTGCAGAATAAGTGGAAGCCACACTGCCTCGCCAAGGCCCCTCTGTGTAGTGTGGTCCTAACTCTAATCTATGAGAGCCTCCATCTTGGCAAAGGATGAATTGGGTGCAGGTTTGGGCTGCCTCCTGGTAAACCTGCACCCTATTCATCCTTTGCTTTTAATGCTGCAAGATGGAGGATCTCATAGATTAGAGTTAGGACCACGCTACAAAGAGGGGACTTCACAAGGCAGTGAGGCTTCCACCTATTCTGCAAAAGTTGTGCAACTTAAACCTTTGATTTTAACCCAAATTTGTTTTTGCAGGCTGGCTGGTAATTGTGCTGGGAAAATTTTGCTTTTATATTTACCACATAGCTGTGCAAACTCACAGCAGGGGTGTGCAAACTCGGACCTCCAGCTGTTGTGGATCTACAAATCCCATGAGGCATTGCAAGATTCTCACAGCCACAGGCATGACCCCCACAGACAGATGCATAATAGGATTTGTAGTTTCACCACAGCTGGAGAGCCGGAGTTTGCCCACCTCAATGTTACTGTCTACTAAAATAGGTCCTTTTCAAATCATTTATTGTCTATTGAGGTATTGTCCATTTAATATGCTTTCACTAATTACTGTGTTCATTGTGTACTGTGTTTTTTAAATACCACATGTTTACCTAGAATTGGAAATCATTATTAATCTCTAAGCCTTTCACAGCCTAAAAATGGCTGGTAGCTGAAACACTTGCTGCACAGCAAACAGCAGCACATGTGGAATATATCAAGCTCCTTCATCATAAGGGTAATATGTGCATGCATATTTGTGAATGCTTTCACTAGTGTCTTTATGTAAGGCGCTTGTGTTTTAGATTTAGTAGCCCTTTGAAAAGACTTTATAAAGCATATTACTCAGCACAGAACAGTAAAGATAGCTGGATTTATGAGGTGTGGCACAGAAAACAGGTCTGGACAAGCTCTTAACCCAGGTAACAGTGCTAGAGTTTAGCGCTTAAATATAGAACAAAACTCTACTTCAGTGCGGAATGAGATGGATGTTGCAGGGAATAATGAATCACACAACAGTTAAGGATTAGGATATGAGTCAGGATGTAAAAGTTACTAAGAAAAGTCAAAAGCAAACTATGACAGGTAGCAGATTGCCAGTCTTACTCTTACTGCCAATATGAGCAAGTATGAAGAGCTTTCTATATAATTCAGGTTTCATGCAAAAGCAAAGCCATGCTGAAATGCAGTACAGATAGATCTGGGCATTTTGAACTATGTATGATTCTGTAGAGCACATCTCAGTATTACCAGATAACACTGATAATAATAATAATGTATTTTGTAATAAAAACACTGGTCTGAGACGAAATACTATATGCTAAAAACTGGACACCTTGGCTGGTATCTTTAGGCACAGAAAGGGTTGGCCTCTGACGCTCAGGATCCTGTTGCAGGAGAGGTGAGTATATAAACAAAGGGCTAAAAGTAGAGGTGAACCCTAACAGAATGACAGTTCGTTTTTTATAGCACTGCGTAGCATAAATAATTGCCATTTTATAAAAGCTAAATGCTGTTTTTGCCTTTTTACATCTTTTGATTAAAGCAGAATTATGGGGAGAGTGAAATACACTCATCCCCATAATCAGAGCCGATGGTAACACTGAGGCTGTCACACATCGGCTCTATTGATCGAGAACTGACCAATCACATAACGTCGATTGCTAAGTTCCGGATCATCTCCCAGCAGAGAGAGGTGACTGACTGGAGGTGACTGGAGGAACGGACAGGGGAGGGGGTGGGCTTGGCTGGCTCTGCCTCTAGAGAGGCGGAGCCAGCTATTAATCAGGTGGCAGGGGGATCCCAACAAAATATCGGCTCTGCGCTGTCAGCATACAGCGGTCTATAGCCCACTATAAGCTCAGTTTTGGGTCACAGGAAGACTTTAATATATGTCCTCCTGTGACCCTAAAGTAAAGCTGAATGGGGGAGTCAGCCAAAAATGGCACTTTTGGCTAAATGCCGAAAGTGCAATTTTCCTGCCGTTTTGTCGGCACAACCGTAATTTCTTTCCTCCGCGCTGGGCGCTGCTCTTTGTCCCAGCAGGGAGGAGAGAAAGTGACAGCCGGCCGAGCGCTGCTGGAGGAGACCGCTGCGAGCGGCCGGTGTCTCTCCTCCCACACCGCTCAGCCGCCGCAGAGCAGTGTGGGGGCGGAGACAGCCCACGATGTCACAGGAGGCTGGGCTCTCCTCCTGCACCGCTCACTCAGCCTCCTGTGACAGCGTGTCAGAGAGGAGAGCGAGAGCAAACACTC
This sequence comes from Nanorana parkeri, assembly GCF_000935625.1. Taxonomy (NCBI): domain Eukaryota; kingdom Metazoa; phylum Chordata; class Amphibia; order Anura; family Dicroglossidae; genus Nanorana; species Nanorana parkeri. The sequence continues at coordinate 190,569 of NW_017306467.1, read as the reverse complement.
AGTGATCGCTGAGTGTTTGTAAATAATTGAGGATATGGTATGATTACTATATCCTCAATTATGAATGAATGGGAGTGATCTACATCACCTCCTGTTCATTCATAGTTGTGGTTATAGTAAACATACTATGTTATCAATGAACAGGAACACTCATAAAGGATTCCGGTTCATTGATAACAGGGGATACAAAAAAAGAGATTAAGGACTCAATCTCTTTTTCGATTTTAAAAGGGAAATATCAGGGGTCTGTTTAGACCCCTAATATTTCCCCGAAGCCCCTAAAAGTAAAGTAACAAATAAAAATATTTAATAAAAAATGAATCAATAAAAATTAATTTAAAAGAATTAAAAAGTTTATAAAAAAATCAAATAAAAATAAAATATTTAAAAAATGTGAATTTTTAAAAAATAAAAACATGTGGGGGTGGGGGGTGCGGGGTACAGTTCCAGTGGATGTTTATATAATGGGGGGGGGGGATTCTGCCCCGGGCGCCCATAACTCTGGTTACGCCACTGGCCTATAGTTCTATTCTAATATCAGCACTGCTGATGTCATGAAGCCTCTTTGCAGCCACTTCATGTTTACTTGCCTGCACTCCAGCAATTGCTGCATGCCATTTTTAAGGGTGGGTTTCCTGCTAGTAACAAAAGTTGAACATGTGTGTGTATAGTTTCCATTGGGAGCAGTGTGCATAGTGTCCATTGGAAGAACCTGTAACAGTGCAGGAGCACGATTGGAAAACAGGGGTCATTCTATAACAGGAAGTGCCTGAACAAAGATCTTCAAGGCAGAATCCCCAGGCATTATTTCAATGAAAGATGCAGATTTGAAAAGTTAAAAATGACCTATAAACTCACGTGAACATGTCAAAGCTCATACAATAGTTTAGTGATTGGGTTTACCAAGTTTCTGCAAGGCAAAATAAAAAAAATGTGTATATGCAAATTTTCATTAATGATCACTGCAACATTAGGTTCTGTTTATACAATAACAATGTATGAACCTTGTTTCATTCTCTGCCTGAGAGATTTTTATGTACGTTGAATGAACTTCATCTATGTGCTTTAGATGAGGTGATATTGATATTTATTTCTGCATCAGAAAAAAATGCTCAAATTAAAGATATCCAGTTATGGCGTTTCACTGAGATTTGTATTGGGGCCAGTTTTGTAGATAATAGTGATAGAAACCTTATGACTAATTGTAGCAATGTATTTAGAAGCAATTCACAGAGCCATTTGTCCTGTATACTTTCTTCCTGTGTGAATGGAGGTAAAAATTAATGTTATTAGCTATTTTCTTTCAAAGTTGAATGTAATGTCAGGTAAATACTGCTTATGGCCACTAGATGGAGCTAAGGAACATAGGAAAGATGTATTTTCCGGATATTACATTCAACCTGGAATAAAAATATACTAATAACATTCATTTTTGCCCCTATTCACACAGAAAAAATGAACATGCAATTTAGCAGGACAAATGGCTTTGTCAATTGTTTATAAATACACCCCATAGTGTTTACAGGAAAAATTTACCAGTAATGTATTTCTGATTTCTTTACAGAATCCAGTGTCTCTAGGGGGAGTGGGTTACCTAGCAGACAGTTCCAATTTCTCTTGCTCACATAAGCAGTCTTTTGATGAGATTGGCAAGGGCAAAGGAATTACAGGGTGCCAGGAGATGACTGAGAAGTCTGGATATTTTGGGACATATAAAGGACATGGGACATATAATCACAAATCTAAGAAATTATCTCAGAAACCCTCGGCCCTGGTGGCAACCTTCATTATATGAACCCTCTAGGTATCACAATGGTTGGTTGCATCTCTTGAAGGGCCCACCTGTTGAAGACATTTAAGCTGGCATGTGCACCTCTTGAAGGGCCCATCAACTGAAGGTATTTGAGCTGGTATGTGCATTTCTTGGAGGGTCCACTAATTGAAGGCATTTGAGCAGGAATGTGCATCTGTTGAATGGCCTAGCAATTGAAAACATTCAAGGTGGCATCCACCAATTGAAGGATCCACCAATTGAAAACATTCAAGCTGGTATGTGCATTTCTTAAAGGGCCCACCAATTGAAGGCATTTGAGCTGGAATGTGCATCTCTTGAAGAGCCCACTAACTGAAAACATTCAAGGTGGTATGTGCATCTCTTGAAGGGCCCACCAATTGTAAGCATTTAAGCTGGTATGTGCATCTCTTAAAGGGCCCTCCAATTGAAGGCATTTAAACTGGTATGGGGTTTGGCACACACTTACAGCCGTTTTGGCTTGTGAGTGGGTAGCATCAGTGGAAAGGCTAATCTAGCATATTGGATGGAAATCTTAGATATTTTCTAGTCATGGGTTAGTCCAATCCACCATGCTAATTAGTCCATCATGCTTCACCTTGATGGATCTTTGGCTCAATTGACTGATACATTCCTTTCTGCACAGATTTATTCCTCCAGCTGTTACAAAATTTATGTCTCATGCTCATGAAAACCTGTCATAAGAGAAATATGTAGTGGCTATTGTTGACCTTTCTTTGCAAAGTGTAAGCTACCTGGCTGTCATGATGATAATTTAATTTCAGTACTCCATGAGTCACTGACCCAGGACAAGTACAATGATAATAGGCCAGACATAGCCAGGACACTAGCATTTTTAGAAAGAGGGCATGTAACAGTAGACCACATATTAATCTCATGACAGGTGGGTAAACTAGGACAACGCAGTATACATTAAACTTTAGTGTGCGATTTGCTAGATAGGTTTAAGGATCTTGCTTGCTATGTGTTCATGTGAGCCTGCAGTGCAAGCTGACCATAACGATTGATCTCTGTTCTTGTTCATTTACTTTAGCAAATGAAGCCTAGTATGTCTGTGCTGTATGTGAAGGTACATTGTGTGAGGGTTGATTTACTAAAGGAGCAACGAGTATGCACTTATCAAAGTGAATGTTTATTTACCTTAGCAACTACAATGAAGATATTTTCACTTTGACTACCCAATTTTGTGCAAGGGTTGGTTGCTGACTCAATTATATGCTTTCACATGCTTTGATGGTTGAAGTAAATGCATCTTCACCATTCACTGAGTTAAGTAAGAATTTGTTTTGTAAATTTAAAATTCTGTTATCCTTTAATAAACCAACTCACTAAGTTTAAATTAAACAAATTGGCTAATTGTTTAAAGTGACACTAAACTCAGGAGTTAAATCTTAAAATTGCATTCATGTACCTTAACTATTAACAAAAATGTATCTTATTTGTGTATAACTCTACTGTAGATCCTCAAATCATCTCTGAATTGGTGCTGACACTGTCCTTCCTTCTGGAGGGTGAGTACTTTTGTTCCCCATGGTCCCTGCGTGTGTTGTAAAGTAGCTGCCACTCCAAGCTCACTCCTGTGATAGACTACAACCTTAACCACTTCAAGACCAGGTGTTTAGACCCCCTTCCTGGCCAGGCCATTTTTCAGTATTCAGCGCTGCAGTACTTTGACTGAAGTTTATTCCGTCATACAACGCTGTACTGAAATGAATTTTATACCATTTTTTGGGGACAGATAGAGCTTTATTTTGGTGGTATTTAATCACCACTGGGGTTTTTATTTTTTACTATAATTAGGAAAAATTTTAGAAAATTTTGAAAAAAAAAAGTTTTTTTTTACATTATGTTAGGAAACATGTATTATTACCCAGTTTTTTGGTAAAATATAAAAGTCAGGGTCACGTCGGATAAATAGACACCAAACATGTCAACCTTTAAAATTGCGCGCACCCGCGAAATCGCTGAAAACTACCATACCCAAAATTGCCCATAGGCGACACTTTGACCGCCGTGACAGGATCGAGAAGTGAGCGAAGGCCGGCGTGTGTTCGCTCACTTCCCGATCTACTGAGCTGACCTGTGACAGTTTTCATTGTCACAGGGCAGCTATAACTATGAGGATAATTGAAAAGCACTCACGTCATAGTTCTCCTTTAAGGTACTTGAATGCATTTTTAAAGTATAACTCCTGAGGTTAGTGTCACTTTAAAACTAGAGAAAAGAAGAATGAAAAAGTGGAGTTGTTGCCCATTGCAACAATTCAGAGTTGTTTAAATTATAAATTTAAGGTGAAGCCTGATTGGTTGCTATGGTGTTTGACTTTTTGTTCTTTTCTCAGTTTCTGTTGTCTAGTTTCAATGAACCATCCCCAAGATGAAAATATGTGGTTGTTGGAAAAGGTGTACTGACAACAGTTGTTTTTAATTTGTAGCATATTTGTCAGCCATCCTATTAATCATTAGTTATTACTCATCATTAGTCACCGGTAAAAGGGAAAACAGAGAGTAGGTGTACAGTGATTTGTGTAACTCATACAGCATGGCATTATTTGCAGTTACCTTTATTTAAGCTGGCTAACCAAACATTTTCCACAACAGCCTTTTATGGATGGTTTATACTAAAAAGGTGATCCGTGTTTTTTTATCAGCATGTGCTGCACAATATTAGTTATAGTCCGAACACAGAATTGATTTTGAGGTAGACAAAAATCTTGCTTAGTGAGGTAATGTGAATGGATCATGGTTATCTTAGCCACCATATCTATATTGCCGTCTGGAATAGGGCCAGGCTGTGACGGGTTTACAAATGTTTTTTCAAAACTTTTTAGGAGATCCTCTCAACCATATTGTAAGGTACTTTTAATACCATCCCTTTACAGTCCTTCATCCCTAAACAAACTTGAGAGGCCCACATTTCATGTATCCCCCAAGAACAAAAGAACCCTAATCAATGTTCATGTTAGCATTCAATTTCTTTAAACAATGCTGATCTAAAGATCTATGCCAAAATTATTGCAAATACACTAAAACCATATATACTGTCCCTGATTCGAGAGGCGTGTGTGACAGCATCATTAGGACTATTCTCCTTATTGGCTAGGCTATTAAATGGAAACACCCCCTTTGCCTATTGTCTATAAATGCTGAAAAGACATTTGACTGCTTTAACAAGAGATTTTATATGCACAACACTCTGACAAATTGGCAGAGGTTCAACATTACTTGATAAGATTGCCATCCTTTACAGCTCCCTAAGTGCCAGAATCCATGTCAATGGATCTCTATCTGACTTTGTCCAAACTTGCAATGGGACTCACCAGAGTGCCCACTCTCACCTTATTTGTACATCCTAGTCATGGAACACAGGGCTAAAGTAATCTGTAACAAGGTATATTGACTGGCAAACCTTACCATCAAGTAGATCTGTATGTGTTTGACTTACTTCTCTATGTTTCGAGCCCTACATTCACTTTTCCTGCCCTATTACGGGAATTCACCTACTTTTGGTTGTTTAGCATTTTTAAAAAAGCACACAAATCGGTTATGCTTCAGATCTTGCTGCCTAAGGCCGAGTGCTGACAGTTTTATTTTCCAATGTGCCTCAAGCCAAGCAAAAATCTAGGAATTCATATTCCAGTGGATCTGGCATGCCTATAACTGTACCTTAACTATCTACCACTACATACAATCCACTCTCATCAGACTTAAAGAGTAGTCATGCAAAAAACATCATGGTTCGGATACATTCTACTTGTAATCCTACCTCGCATTCTTTGTTAGTTATACATTGACCATTTTTGTCCCAAGAAGCTTCTTTGTCAAGCTAAAAATGGCCTTGCTGCACAACCTTTGGGCCCACACTCCCCAGCACAACTGCATTTTAAATGTTGACTAAGTGGGAACAATCTGGAGGTCTAGGTCTTCTGCATATTGTCCTTTACTATAATTCAAGCCTTTTAGCTCATATTTTAGACTGACTTCTTTTGTCCCCCACCCGCTGTAGTTCTGAGACTATGCAGTCAAACATTTGTCCATCTTCTCTTATGTGGGTCCAAGGACCCTGATGTAAGGGAACCCTGAATTACCTTTGGGACATCGCTACTATTCCTACCTATGTTGGGCACACAGAGCTCTAACTCCTATAGCTAAAGCACTGACTAAAGAACAACTGCAACCACTTTGCATGCTCACCAAAGCCTTAGACCCCCTCCCGATACATGGGTACTTCCAAGTATGTGGTTTCTGGGCCAACCTAAAAGATTGCAAAATGTCTTTAGAGAATTAACTCTGATGGAATCATTGTGTCTCTACAATTAAGGACCCACTAACCACATGTTATTTCATTCTACGTGACCTTACGCAATCATTCATACTTTATGTATGTGTCCATATGATATCCAAAACATGTTTCCATCAACCTCACACCAATGTTGGCACTGTGGGAGGGACCCTGCTTTACATGTGGTGATCTTGCTCATTGAGCCAAAAAAATTCTGGTCCCGAATTTTTGCTTTATATAATGTGGTAAACAAAAAATACATCCAAATGCTCCCTGATATTGTCCTCCTTTCAGTACTCCCAGGTTCCATGTCTTCAGCAAAAATAAAGGTCTTTTTAGATTCCTCATGCTAGCTGCCAGGGCAGTGATCAAGAAACATTGAATAACCACACACAATCTAACAATAAAAGAGTCGGTCACCTAAATAACTAAACTTGGAGGCTCTGACTGCTTAATTCCAGGACCGATACACTACATATATAACTATGTAGAACATAGATCAACTACTTAGGATTACCACAATTCAAAGATCTTATAATGTAGAAACAGTTGTAGCTATGCTGCTCCCCTTCACTCCCCTTTCTCTGGGCACTTGGTTCCCTCCCTTCAAATTGCTCCCCCTTTTCTTCTCTTTCATCCTCTTTCTCTAGAATCATTCTGTTTCATACTCTTCTCCATGCCCCTTTCACTAGTTCCTCTTTTACGGTCCTCTTGTCTGGTTGTACAAGAACACCACTGTATTTTTCTCCTAGATGAACCTCCCTGATTTATTTTTATGTCCCAATGATGACATGGACTCAAGAGGTACTTATTAGCTCTTTTTTAAAATAATTTTTCTCATGATAAACTATTCATCATATATTGTTGAGAAACATTCCCACCATGTACCTTCTGATTGTACAATTGTGTACCTTCTCCAAATTTGATGTCTTTCACGTATGTCAATAAAAATGCAGTCAACCATGTCATTTTTGCATGTAAACATTTTCAGGAAAGCGCCAACTTTTCTGATTTTGAACTTTGCATTCCTCTTAGTTGCTAATGTGCTTAATTTCTGAATAGAATTATATTTGGACCTGTGGAAATACACTTCTCAGTGTTCCCTATTTGCCACATTGTCTTTTTTCTGAGTATAAGAAGCGGTTTACCTTGCTCAGAACAAGATCATGTAGCAGGAATCCGTAGTCCTATTTAGAAGTCTTGTGACATTTTTTTCTTTGTGGAATTAAAGTCCTTGAATGGCTCTGGCCTCCTTCTTACACATTGTAGCTAGTTCTATTCAATTTGTTGCTTTTAATCTTAATCTATTGTCTCCCTCTCTTGGGTCTTTCTCTGCATAATCAATTTCCTTCTTAGGTTTCCCCTCTTCTTCCTCCTGGAGTTCCCAAAAAAATCTTAAGTGGACTTTTTTTTACCCTTCTGATGCTGTGTTGTTATATCCACTACTACAGTTGGTTATTTGTAGCTGTTTTACAATTGTATAGTTTATTTATTTTGTATTTATCGATTTCTCTTCTCTCTCTTTGCTTCTAACTGTTAAGTCTCTCTTAGTACCCATGCATCTGCTGTATATGTAACAATTGATTTAAAAATAGTTTTCTGTGACAACATTTTTGATCTCATAACTCAATCTCTCTCCAGTAATTTCTCCTGTTATTTGTTTCCTGTGTCATGTTGCCTTCATTTATCATGAAGCTCAGGTAGAAAAATCAATTTGCTCTTTCATATATTATCTCTCTACAACATACACTATCGGGGTTATTCACAAAAGGGTGAAGAGTTTGGAGAAGACAGGAGAAGTGAACAATCTAGGCCAAAATAGCTGATTTGGAACAATTCTCCAATGCAGCTCCTTTCCAGTTCAGCTATGTTGTCCTAGATGGTTCACTTCTCCTGCCTTCTCCAAACTCTTCACCCTTTTGTGAATAGCCCTGTCTATGACCAAAAGTTTGTGGACACCTGACCTTGTAAGGTAGGGAGATTGGGTAGACCATTAAAAAAAAGGGCCCGTTTACACTAGTACGGTGCGTTAATTGCATAGTACCGTGCGATTAACACACTGTACCACGCAATTGCACCTACCAATGCATTCTGGTGTGGGAGGTGTGTTGCATTGCCATTCATTTGAATGGTACCCAAAACACACCTCCCACAGTTCGTACACCTGCACCGGAAACACGCAATACCCTAATGCTGTGCGTTCCATTGCAGTGCAGACACTGCAGACTTGGGTCACAACTTAATGACCAAGGACAAATGTGAGTCCAAGCTTACACAGGTTGAGAAGCACTGATCTAGAGCTGCTCTTTAAAGCATCATCAACAACTATTACAATACTAATCTGTGTATATTATTACAACTGTGCTAATCTAGCAAATTTTTCTCTACTAACTCTGTTAGTAAAATCTCCAAAACCCTAGAACGTATTAAACATGGACAGGATATCTGGCATGCATATGGATTTTCAAAATAAAAAAGTGATACTTCCTCCTAAAATGATAACAAATGACTCAACGTCAAACAAAGGAAGCGTGGATTAGGTAGACACTGAAAAAATGTGGATCTTATTTTTCAAGCCGTTTATGTTTTATGCGCTTAACTTAGAAGACCACACATGCACACACGTGTATGTTATCAACTGGGAGGACAGCTTACACAATTCATCTGTGAACATGCAAAGGCTCAATCAGTCAAGACAGTGCTATTATGGTGAAGAACTGCAAGATATGGCATTCTGTGAAAATCATGAACGTTATGTATTCTGACACTCTTATGGATTTTTTGTGTGACATGTTGTTTGTGTGAGAAGTGAGAGAAATTACAGAACAAGAGCAAGCAGTAAACACTTCAAATTTTACTGACCAACCATTGGTGAACATGGCTGCTAGGCAGGAGTCCATGATTTATGAATTCCAAAGGTTTACACAGTTCTTGTATCAAGCGACCCTCAAAATAATAAAAAAATCTCTCGTCAGAATCTCAAGAACATCCACAAGCTTGGAAGAACCCCTTCCCCAACACCTGGGCGGGATGGGACGGGGACCAGTGAGGGCAAAATATAAGCAGGCTTGATCTTTGAAGTCATGCTATGTTTTTTAACGGGCCAGGGTCACCTGTTGCCAAAATCTCCTGAAACTCTGACAATATAATTTTAAAGGTTATGTGAATGTATCCAGCTAGTTTTGTGATCCAGACAACCCAACCACACAGTGCAGCAAGGTCCTTTGTAAAAAGTACATTACAGTTCAGCAATACAGCCTGGCCACTACATATTTGACAGTGATACCAGTAGCACACTGATAGATCATTACTCTTCTACATTCTTCTGTAAGTACGTTCAAATGTGCTATGTGCAAAGCAATTGAGGCCGAGTTCCGACTGCTTTTTCACCCGGCTGATGTGAAGGTGTTCGGGCATCCCAACCTGAAAAAAAGTCATTTCAGGGAGGTGCCCTTCTAATTTCAGAGAGGTGCCCTTGAAATAGCCAATAGAAATCTAGCTATTCATTCTTATGCTGTTTTTTGGGGGTGTTTTCCCTCTGACTGACGGCGGCCTCGATGTAAAAAAAAAACAACCAGATGGTAGGGAAAGGTTTTACCTTTCCGGGAGAAAATGTTTCTCTCCCGGGTGTCCGGGAGCCGCTATCATATAGCGGGAGACTCACGGAATGTCCGGGAGAGTTGAGATGTCTGGGTATTATACAAAATATCAAAACATATTCATTTACATGTGCTAGTTCCATGCAAAAATACGTTGAATGATTTTTAATGAATGCAGAACAGGTTAAAATGGATTTCGCCTTTAATCATTATGACGGCTGTTTATTTTGGTCCTTCTTTACTGCAAGGTTCAGTTGCATTTCCCCTTCCTAAGCTGTGCAATATGAACCATATTGTGCACATCACTTCTAAGATACAATGACAGTCTGTTGCATAGTGTGACTTATTAGGGCCTGTTCACACTTGCATGATTTCCTGTGGTTTAAGGCCCTGTTTACAATTCTGTGCTTGGAACTGCATGCAGCTTTGTCAGAACAACAAAGGATCTCATATTTTCTCTCTCTTTCTGGAAACAATCACCCAGTGGATTTCCCTTCATACTGAAATATATTTTTTGGTTAGGTGGATTTATGGAAAATAAAATATTAATGGTCAGTCATTACTCAGCTATACACTGCTCCTCTGTTTAATGCAGGGGAATTTGATTAGTGCTTAGGAGCCTAAAACAGATATCCACTTAGTTTTTTTAAAGATATATATACCAAGACTGGTGTGATGTATATAAACCTTAGTGCATTATTCAGGCTTATTAGGTATTGTTTAAAAAGCCTTGTTTCTTGTTTATAGGTATAACTTGTATGTTCAGTGTGTGTGTGTGTGTATATGCATGTATATATTGTGGCAGTGTAAGCCAATGCCACGGTGGAGAATGGCGACCTTGGCACCCAGGACTCTCAGCCAAAGGGGCTGAGAGGGCCCAGAAAGTAAAGCAGGTTATAAGGAAGAACCTGGCTTTTCAAGTTCTTCCACGTTTTCCTAAATGTAGCTGGGATCTGGAGCTCTGGAGATTTCGTAGAGCTCTGGGTGGGATGAAATCTCCAGTCCTGGGGCCAGGTGTTACCAATGACCAGTATAGCTGGATCAGGTGGCTGAGAGCAGCCTTATTAGTAGTCTGGACCAGAGTTCAGGAAGGAGTGTTGGAGTTGTGTGGGTGCAGGAAGCACAAAGCCACAGCAGACTCAGGTGCGTGTGGGACACGTGGAACAGCCAGGGAAGGCTGTGAGAGGTCAGGAAGGTCGGTGACCCTAGGACCGCTGGGACACACTGTTTGGGAGAGCAGAGTTAGGGCTCATGAGGAAAGCTACTAAGCCATATAAAGGACTGTCTTATGCTGCTGCTGCAGGCTATTTTGTGTTTGTCCTTTAATAAACTGTATTCTACTTGATTTACCTGGACTACAGTGGAGTGTCCTCCACAAGACATCAGGCTAGCATTCCAGAGCAGAGAGGCAAATACTATTATTCTGCATTGCTTTATAATGTATTGCTGGGATTTGTAGTCCTCTACAGATGATGACATTCTGCACTAGAGTGTAAGCTCCTCGGTACAGAGACTGATGTGACTGGTTCAGTGTTCTCTGTACAGTACTACGGTATATGTCAGAGCTATATAAATGTAAAATAATAGTGTGTGACTATGGGGGGGGGTCCAAGCTCACTCCTGTGATGGACTACAATCTCAAGTTTAATTTACCTATTTGTGTTGAGATTGTAGTCATCACATGAGTGAGCTTGGAGCGGTGGCTACCTTACAACACACACAGGGACCATGGAGAACAAAAGTAGTCACCCTCCAGAGAGAAGGACAGTGTCAGCACCACTTCAGAGATGATTTGGGGATCTACGGCTGAGTGATACACAAATAAGATACATTTTTGTTAATAATTAAGGTAATTGAATGCATTGTTAAGATTTAACTCCTGAGTTTAGTTTCACTTTAACGAAATAAAATAATCATACTAGTGTATGCATGTAAAATAGTAAATGTCACATAAAATTTACTTAACTCAAAATATGTGCTCCCCGACATGACACTATACTATGTCTTTAAATGTAAACGGGCCCATATAGTTTACATTTCCCTTTTACACTAAACTGCAGGGCATAGATGCATCTTCATGCAAGTACATGAGTTTTGCTGCATTGAAACAGTCACATGTGAATAGGTCCTTAGCTTGGTTTTATGCCACTAAATGCATATAAACGCGGCTAATCCCAGGAACATCTAAACACAGGAAAAAGTTAATTAAAGTTGTTTATACTTCCAGATAATTTAGAAAAGCTCATGTGCATGGGGCCTAAAGGTTTTGATTTAAACACATGTATTTCTGGGGCCAGTCATACTGCAGTTCCCTCCGTTTGAGTGTTTGGGATTTATAAGAGTTTTTACTCAGTCTCAAGCTGTGCTTGCCTAAGGACTTTTATACATGAGTGCCAGATTTATAATCTCTTGAGTCTTTCCTTTGTCAGTGACGAAGGACCCATCCATCTGAACAAGTACCACATCACCTGAGTGGGCAGTCAGCGGCTATTTTGGTGAGATGCACAGTGTCCATTCAACTCAACCAACTCTTTTTACTTAGGTCATCATGGAGTATTTGGTGAAGGTGAGAACAAATGGCTGATTTTCAACAGGTAACAAATTTTCATGTCGGTTAGTGCCAGCAGGCAGAACCAGAAACTCCAGACTAACTCTTCTTGGGGAGAAATGGCAAGTGATCAGTATTAGATTTTCTTTGGTATTATTGTTTCACCTCATGGTTAGCCAATCTGGCAACCTCCCCCTCACAGTTCTCCAGGGATAAACATACAGTTTGAGGTAAACCTCAAAAAGTTCGGCCCCTTCCTCAAGAAAAGGAAAAGTGAACAAATCATTTGTGGTGACTGGTGAGGAAAAGCCTAGCCCATGTATCAATTGCAGAGCATCACCAAATGTCATCTTTGTGTCCCCTTCCTGCAGAGCACCACCATCACCAATGTATCCTTTTACTGCAGAACACGACCATCACTATTGTATCCTCTTACTGCAGAACATCCCTATCACCATCGTGTCCTCTTTCTGTTGATCATTACTTTTCAAACATTACCCCAACAACCCAGCATGGCAAAACATCATCCATGTCATCCCTGGGCCCCAAAACTGCAGGGGGTGTATTGTCATCCCTTATACTCACACAGTGCCATGCAGAGAATCACTTCCTCAGTGTAACCTTTTTAAGTTCAGCAGAGCATTGCTGAGTTTCCCCAAACATAGTATAACTACTTCTGCAGAGCATGTCACACATCACTCAGTAACTACTGCTGCAGAGCATCTCACAAATCAGTAACTATTGCTGCAGAGCATTTCCCAACTGTCCTGCTGGCAGCTCCAGAAGCACTCTCTCCAGCACTGATCCCCTGGACTCCGAATACTCTGCTCCTGAACTGATTAATGAATGTGGCAGTGAAGGTGTCCGCACTGAGAGCTGCGGGTCCCTTGTGAATTTAGTATTAGGATCAGCTGCTATATCATCCTCTCACATCAGTGCCATGTAGCAGACGGACTGGCACACTGCACACTCCCCTTCAAAGGGTGGGTGCAGTGCTGGCATATGTAAATCTTCTTGAAATTGCAAATGCAAGTTACAGGCACGGTTGCAGTTCAGAATGATGTCATGTCATCCTGAATCAAATACCCAATGTGTGCAGTAAGTGCACAGTACCCCTTCCCCCCATTCCCCATGGGGCCAATGTGCACTGCACCACTACGCTCATTAGGGAAAACCCAGTAGTAAGCATGCATACGCATGTGACAGTCCAAATATAAACCTTTCGGTGGTCTTATTGTGTCTGCTCTGCACATTTTGTACACCCCATTGACACCCAGCATACCATAAGAACTTACCTAAATAATAAATAAGATACCTGACAAGAGTTCTGGAAAAAGACTGTAGGCCATGACTTGTTTATTGGGTTTATATCAAATTAACCGTAAATTACCTTTTAATACCAAACAACATACATGACAATTAAATATTAACAGTTCAAGATGCTTAGTCTTTCAGACTCAACTATCTACTGTCCACCCACAAAGAGCAAGGCAACATTTCCCCATAAAGCATGACCCCCAACAAGGTGAAAAAGCAAAAGGTGGGAGGGGGGAGCAGGTTAAGAATCCAAACGAAGATGAAAATAATCCTGAGGTAAATCCAGATGACGGGCCTGAGGTAACTGCTGACATTGCCGATTGATGGGTGAATATATTGGTGAAAGGTTGCAATATCATTGGCCAGCTGTTTCCCGCAGAAAGGTCTGTCACCAATCCAATGCTCAGACTAAAGATTTGCACAACAAAAGCTGCATCCCACTGGTAAGTCTGTCTCAAAACTAGGGTAAATTTATCTTATGACAGCAGGCAGCTTGTAGTCTGAAACACAAACCAAAACAGTCCCAGAAAGACATCTATATTACAGTCACCATAAACCTTTATTGAGGCCCCTTTCACACGGGCAGTCTAATTAGATCTGCCTGTGAGTTTTCTAGGCAGATCTGATCGGATAAGAATGTAACCCTATGGGCAAGGGGATGTAAATGGACATGGGTCTGTTTACATCTAAATACCTGCGAGTCTGTATAATTCCCCAAAAAAAGGAGAACGCTAACATTCTTCTCCTTTTTTTGGACCTAAATGTGAGAGGTTGGAGGTGAATGGATGTAGATGGATACATATCTGCTTACATCCGGCTGCCCATAGACCTAACATAGGTCCATTTAGTTCAGTTTTTTCCTCCATCGCAAGATGGCAGGAAAATCTGAACAAACACGGATGTCACAAAAGTGGCATCCATTCCATACTGTTCCAATCAGAAGGGAATCTGTGCATGGTGAAAGCTAAATTATAGGGCTGGTAATGATTGAAATTTTCGTGTTCGCTTAATCGAACTTTTTTTTAATCGATTAATTTTTATTAATTAGAACGCACATACAGATCCAACTACATTGGCCTATACACATACCGCACAGCATTGAAGTAATAAAATGAACTAGGATCACACTAATCCAGCACGTTATTAATCTCACGTGCCCCACTCAATATGGCCGCCGCTTGAGTGGGGCACGTGAGATTAATAACATGCTGGATTAGTGTGATCCTAGTTCATTTTATTACTTGATTGCTGTGCTGTGTGTGTATAGGCCAATGCCTTGGCTGGCGCTCGTGCAGAAAGTTTCAAAAACATTTTAATCGATCAAAAAGATTAACGATTAATCGAGAAATTAATCGTTAATTTGCACAGCCCTAATAAATTAATGTATTCATTAAATTGGATGACAATCCCATGGGGTGCTTATCCATTTTTTTCATGGCCCTAATATCGGATTGGCATCTAAAGTCTAATTTGTGTAAAATTAAAAAATACCCACTTAAGATTAAGGAGAAAGGTGCTTTAACCTGACTGGGTAATTTAAATGAACACAGGTCTATATTGGGTCAGCTTTGACAATGCTTCCTTTAGTAAATCAGCCCTGAAATGTGCATGGTCACAATGGTGGTAAACCCACCAAATGAGGATGGTGCACTAACAATCAAATATAGCTAGGTAATGGGCACTGCATCCCTTTCACCATTATGCATGTAAACATACACAATCAGAAGGAGCTAATGAACTATGAGACCTGGATGTACATAGCGTAGTATTACTTATCACTACAGGCTAGGGGCACAGAACTAAATTATATTTACCACTGCCCTCAAATATTCTTCACCATAAATGTATGGAGTTTTCTTTGAAAACAATATTTCCAAACAAATTCAGTTCATAATGCCATCGTTTCCAGTTCACTGAGCCTAAATAGAGCAGTATAGATTATTACTATGCACAGTGTTTCCATCCATGAGCCTGCCCTTTGTCTGAGAGAATGCTATCAATGCAGCTAAATGGTATGACATTATTAAGCAGAATTATTTTCATCTCCTCTGCCTGCTTGATAGCTCGGCTAATTCCCATGTTTCTAAGCCACCACACACTGCAGTTGTTCTTTTTGCCTGGTGTATGGGTTACCATAGTTACTGTTTTTTGGCACCTATTTTTTTGGCCTAGCCAAGACATTAAATATTCACTTTCATATCTATGTATGGGTAGCTTAATAAAGTTCCCTTTGTAGGATCAAAGCATTTTTACATAATCTTTTTTCTCAGATGCAATAATGTTTATGTTAATTTTCTTTGTGGCGTTTACAGATCTAGATAAATAAGACCTTTATAACATAATGATTTGAAATCAGTGTGATTGTAAGACACAAATATAAACACTGGCTATCTAGACAAGACAGTGTGTGTGTGTGTGTGTGTGTGTGTAGCTGGATCCAATGTGGTTGGATCCAGTGTCTCCTTTAGATGCACCAGTGCAAATTTTACTTTCTCGTTCATTCAGGGACACAGCTTGATGGCATTTAAGCTGCCTAGGGTTATAATACTGCTTACAGAAGAAATGGAGTCCAGGCACATAGAAAACTGAGTCTGGATTCACACTGTTCCGTGTGCATTGCTGCACGTGCGGTAGGGTTTGATGGTGCCCAGATCCATTTTCGCACTAAACTGCAGTGCATAGATGTGAATCAGCCACACAAGATAGAATAACATTTGAGGTGAGGGAACTGTGTCCCTCAATGGACTCCAAGAAAAGGATTTTATGGTGCATACAAAAATCATATTTTCTCTGTCGTCCATTGAGGGACATAGCTTGATAGTAGTTAGGAAACCTAGAGATGCCCAAAAGCAGTCCAAACAGAGGGGAGGGCACACCAGAAGAACCACAGGTTAACCAGCCCAACAAGAAAAAAACAAACTATGGGTAACCAGGAGCATTTTGAACAAAGTGCACTTTTTCTTTTGGCCCCTTTAAACTGACCTAACTGATCCCTCTTAGGCACAGTTGAATACCTACAGAGTATCAATAGGCCTGACCTCTGTTGTTTGTTTACATTCTGTGGTAAAAGTCTCCCTTGTTTGGTGACGCTGCACAGTACATCCCCTCTGACTTTTGCCGGGCCGTTGGAGACAGAGGTAGACATGCCCTATCCATTTGCCACAGGATGTAAAGTAAACAAACCACCATCCGGATCCTGTTAGAATTTGATAAGTATGCTGGGGGAGGATGGGATTGATGAGGTGAGCTTAAAGGGGCCAAAAGGATCAGCGCACTTTGTTTTAAAGTGCATTTATCCCTTAAACAGCCACTTGTAAAACCTTTCAGGCAAAACTAGCAATTTCAGAAGCAGACACATCAGTCTTGTAAAACTTAAAAAAGAATGTGTAGAAGAACAGGTTGCTGACTTACAAATCTGTGCCAAAAAAGGCCTGGTGACAAAAAGACCAATAAACACTTTCAGTCCTAGTGGAGTAGGCTTAAACAGGAAAAGGAGGCAATTCATCTTGCAACTCATAGGTCTGCAAAATAACTTCTAAAATCCTCTTTGAGATAGTTCACTATCTTTAATGACAAAAAGGAATCCGTTTGCTGAAAAAAAGCAGTGGCAGAAAGGTAAACCTTGACGTTACTCACCACATCCAGGCAATGGAGAGAAATCTCCTTAGGGTGAACTGGAGCTTGACACACGGAAGGTAACACAATATCCTTAAAAAAGCGAAAAACAGAGACCACCTTGGGTAAAAAAGAGGTCCTTGGTCTCAAATCAACCTTTTCTTCATGTAAGATCAAATGAGGACCCCTACAGGATAATGCTTTCAACTCAGAAAACCTTCTAGATGAAGTGATGGCCACAAGATAGGATACCTTTTAGGATAACAGTTTAGAGGAAATGTGTCAAATTGGTTCAAATGGGGTCTTTGATTTTAATCCCATACTTGGAGCAGACACACGGCAGACCTTTGCCAGATATTTGGAACCATACAGAGAAGTCAAGCACAGGATGCTGCGCTTGTGCAGACATGCTGCAGGTCTCAGCCAGGTTCTAAATATCTGGCAGCGACCCCATCCAGCAATATCAAGATGGTGGTGTGAAATCTGAGCCGCAAGGAAACATTTGGCTGCAAAGAAGACAATGCTGGACGCCATGAACTAGTAAACATTTTTTTTCATTATTATCACACAAGGACAGTTGATAGTGAGCTGGAACTTAGTTTTCCTAGTTAGGGTAAAGTTCCTTGTTAAGTGCAGTAGAAAAAAAAACCTGAAGTTACCAACCTGGCTACCTTACCTGCTAGGAGTATCATGATCACAAAACTGGCTGTACAAAACTGGAGGTCAGTAATAAAGAGTATTAAAGAAAAGCTCTCTCCTACATCGCTCCCTTCAGCCTCTCTCCTCCGCCCCAGCGATGGAATGTCCCTCTGCGTCTTCATGTCCTATGCACTGTATAGGACGTGACGACTCACAGGGCCTTAGACTGCTGAAGCGGAGGGGGAGCAAGGCAGTGAGGACCTGTGTAGGAGCCAGCCAGGATTGCGGTTTGAGTGAGTAAATCTCTGTTATTTTAGTTCCCTAGACAAAACTAGCACTTAACCCTTGCAGTGTAGGGTGTAGTCCCACTGCAAGGGTTAAGAATGTATTTGCCCGGAGTTCTGCTTTAATGTGGTGTAAATGTGTAAAATCCATTACCACCAATTAGAAGGAAATAATGCTGCCACATCACCAACCATACCCTCAAACCATTGTAGCTGGAGAGGGGTTTCAGGAAAAACAGTTTATTCGAGTGAAGTATTAAAACCCACCTCTTTAATGTATTCACCAGCTTTGTCTTTTCTACTGTGGACCACAGAGTAAAGAACACTGGCACACTGTGTGATGCTGCTGAGAACGATAGGACAGCTCTTTTCCTATTTTCTGTTTTCCTATATATAAAGCATCTTGGCTTTCAGCCATGGAATTTAGATAACACAGTGGGACGCTTGTGCTGAAGAGTATTTGCTGTGCTGAAGAGTATTTGCTGTGCTTCGTTCAGAAGATAGGTCTGTGTGTGATGTGTAGGTGGCACTGACAGCCATTTCGTCAGTGATCAGCACATGCAGTTTGTATAGTCCCCAAAGATGACTGGTCTCAGAAGACTAACATCAGCTAGAAATGTACAGGGTTATTCAGCTGTGCAAAGTAATTGTGATGTGCAAAGTATAGTAACCAATAGCAGCCGCTCACATTTCAGTACTTTAGAGTATAAAAAATAATGGCTGATTGGTTGCTTCCCTGAGCCTTTTTTCGACTCTGCCATATAAAATAAACCTGATCATTTAAGAAGAACTCTGCCAAGTGATGTTTCTATCACAGATTACTACATGGCATAAACCCAATGCACTTTCACAAAAACAACTTGCAGGTCCCTCTTGCTAGGTGGAGATGGCGTAGTACCATTAATTCCCCGCCAAAGGTCTCTCTCCGATGATAGTAAATAAACAGCAGAGGGTAGGGGGAGTTGGTAGCAGAGAGTAAAAAGCCACTATTTGCCCTTGTGGGAAGGACACGGCTGCAACTGGCAATATGTAGAGTCCCAGTCATTTGGTGTACCCCTTTGGACGGATGGGGGGTTTTGGGCTGGGGGTGCTGTTGCTCTCCCCTAAGTGCGTAAGCCAGTGCAGCTGAGCATTCTGTAGGAGAGTGTTTCTTCTTGTGGGCACAAGATGGAGCGGACAGAAAAAGAACACACTGCTTTTGTAGTGTCCCTGTTCTTATCAATTAAGAAAAACAATTTCAAGCAAAGTATGGTCTGAGCCTCTTCAATTTCACCAGTCATTCTAGCCTATACATAGGGAAATTATGGAGCAGCTGATCTGGGCAGGAAGCAGTGGTGGTTTGATGCCAAAAAGTTGGTCAGTGGACTTGGATGCATGGATATAGCGGAGGTTTCCTGTGTGTGTAAGTCGTTACCTGCCCATCCAGGGTCAGAATGGGGGACCTGTCCGCATAGGTTTTTGTACCGATGGGGCGAGCTGGGACCTGCAAAGCTGTTAGGCCCCATGGGACTGAAGAACTGGCTTACTTACTTCAGTCGCCACGTGGCGTTAGAGGGCTTAGTCTGGAGGTCCCACTTTTACAAACTTGTGGAAAAAAACAAGGTATAGGGAGCCTCAACTACAGTCCTTGGTACCACCAAGGGACTGCATGTAATAGTTACATAGTCCATAGGTCCATCAATATTTTGCTTATTTAATGTTACATACGACTGTCGAAGACTACTGACATATTATTGGTCAGAGATGGTGAAAATTCTATAGGTGTGGTTGGAGACTGCAGGCATGTTGCAGGAGACTGCTAGAAAGTGCTACCATTTTAGTCTATTTACAAATCAATGTTCTCACTCACATTACAGACTTCTTGGGTCCAGGTGCAGCACAACAAGTACCTAAGGGCTGCAGGTTGGGCACCAGGGCTTTATGGTATCATGGCAGTCATGGCAACAGTCACACACATGTAGAACATAAAAAAATAGGTTACTAGGTTTTGTTAGCAAGTCATAGCTAACAATGGTTGGGACAGGCACAGGCATAGCACACCACTTATTGACTCCCAGTGATCTTAAAGAGTAATTGTACATTTACAGAATGTGCCCTTATCCACCCTTCCCCCTTGCCCTTCTCATCTCGTACATAATGCCTAGAGTCATGACCTTGTTTACATGCTCTGCTGTGTTTTACTTGCTTGCACATGTGCAATAGAGTTTAAAACTCTACTCTGGGCTTCAAGCTCCCCCCTCTGTTTTTTTTTAACTTTTATTTTTTCACTTACCTTTTATGATGTCTTCCGGCTGGTCACATGACACGCTGGGTCCTCCTCCTATTTTCGTAGTGACATCAATGTCACTTTCTGTATCGCCTGTTTACTTGTTGCCACAGTTAAAGAGAAACTTTACCCATATCTTTGAAACAACAAAGGCACCTTTATAAATGTTTGGTAATGGCAATCTACAAACAGATACTTCTAGATAATTGCAGTCTTTTTATTATACCTCAATTTTCTTTCCTCCCCATTCTTCTAACAGTGATCATTTTTACTAAGGGCAGATTAATCCATCTCCCTTTACTTCCTGGAACTCTGGCACATGTGACTAGGATATGTGACCATGCACATCATCTCAGGGGAGTAAAATGCTTTTCCCTGAGATCTCGTAAGATTACAGATGAGATTTCCCAGCGATGCACTGTGATGTAACCCTCCCAGGATGCAACGCTTGGGCACAGTTTATGTCACTAATGCCCTAGAATATCAGGGAGTGGAAAAACAATAATTGTAAGTAAAAGAAAAATATGTTTATTTAATGAATATAAGATGATTTCATATCAGTGTGCAGAGCTGCATGCTGAGGTGATTTTTAGTGAAAGGGTGTAAAGGTCCGCATTAGGATGTTTTCTTGGGAAGGTTACCCTTCTGTCATTGCCATTTTGTTCGCTGCTTGCCACTCCTGAGTATGTTGAGTACATGCAGAGGTACAGCCATTAGATGGAGCTGTACCTTCTGTTATATCATGTGTCCAACCTTCTAAAGCTATACCCAGCCCTATAACACTGAGAGTGTCCCCAAATGAACTACTGGGGAAAAGCATTTTATGGTACAAATACATATGGGGTGAGGGGTGTTGGTTATGTGTTTAGATGAAGCACTGAGATCTTGAATCTTCAGTTTAAGTTTTACTTGCTTAGAAGAACATGGCATACATGTATACAGGAAGGCAGCATCAAAAAGGAAACATTCTAGATCATAGATAAGTATGCATATAGAAAACTAGCATAGACTAGAATTGCACTACAGCGCCATCTAGTGCCCAAAAGACAATACTACATCAGTATTAGCTGATGTAGTATTTTGAATAAGAGGTAGGTAAAAGTTGCTTTTTGTAAAAGTTTAAAGTAATGTATAAAGATTAGATGGGAAATCATTGTGAGAGTCCGGTTAGTAGATTTACATAATATGAGGCACATGAACATCCAAAACTAACACAAGCGGTCTTATTCAGTAAAAAAAAAAACAACTGTGGAAGAAAATGTGCAGCACCTCATCAATGTATTGGAATGACCTTGTACATATAGTACATAACATATCACTAGTGTAATTGTGAAAACTACAATGCTTTTGCAAATTTAAACATGCCTGTCAGGTATACATTCAGAAATTTTATTATTTTTTTTTTTTTTGTCGTGTTTGTGTCTATTTAGAGATTGGCGCAGCTGTGCAGAATGGAGTTTTTCTTCATAAACATTCAGTTTTGCCAATGTGTTTTAAAATCCATTGCGCCAGTGTGATTTACAAGTAGTATTATGTTACAGAGATGACTTGTATTATTAGAAAGCTGATGTCATCAGTTATACTTAGATTGTTGTGTCATCTTCTCCCTTTTGTAGCATTGACAATGGCTTTAAAATAAGTTATGTAAAACTGGGATGGAAGAAAATCTGTGATACACAGCTGTAAATGTACAAGGTAGAAAATAGAAACATTCATTTTCATTAGCAATTAATGAGAGTGCTTTCTCTGCCACTCTTTGCTGCTGCAGAACACTGCAGTTAGTACAGGGATTCCTAAGGGAATTTGGAGTTTGTAGTACCACAGTCATTTGTTTGCCAGGTAATTGATACCAGTGATGTACATTGGACATCCTTTATAGCACAGATCTGCTGATTTAAAATTATTATTGGTTATTGCTATAAGGAGGAATTGAACTCTGAACTGTGTACCCAACTAAAGGCACGCAGCAGACAAAGGACTAGTCATCAGTATTACCAGATTGTGATCTATCTGCAGCTGATCTTTTCCCCAGGGACAGGGCTTTACTCCTCTTCTCAGATCCTCCAGCAAGGAGAACAGTGAGCAGCACAATAGTGACAATACCAAAATCTCCCAAGACTAGCAGTCAGAGGCAGCATTGCCTTAGAATTCCACACTGCAGATATACAGTACATCTAGGAGGCCGTAGACACAGGAGTGCCTAGGTACCCTCATATACCAGGAAGTCCACTGCTATTTTTTAGGAGGAATTCCAGACAAAGAGTAGATTTTTCTAGGTAAATGTTCTATATAACATAGCAAATCTTTACTTTTTTAAATACACGTCCACTTTTGGAAGACATTCCCAAATACTAGTAGTATAGCTATTCTCAATGACTACAAGATAGCTTATACCAGAGGCAGTGATGAGCTGCCTAGGATGTAACTGGCACCCGGTGACCCCTCCTGTGGTATCAGTGCACTGCATGGCCTGCTTGCAGTTTTAACAGCCTTCTGTTTTGCTGCAGATAGCAAAAGTGCCTTCATGAGTGCAAAGGTTTTGGCCTAATTTTGGCCATCATTCTCTATTAACTAGTAAATCCTGTATAATAATAGTATGGCATCAACCCACTCACTTTTATCAGCAACAGAAAAGACTGCAAACACTGAACATGGGCCATGCAGTACAGCAGGGCTATTGTGTAGGTCACCAAGTACTATTTACCTATCTAACAGGTAGCCTACCCCTGCCTGGCTGTATGGCTAACATTTAAGTTGACAAATGAGCTACAAATGGAACAGAAGGAACAAATGTTTTTCCTAAAAGATTTAAGGTTTTACTCCAGTCATGACTGGAAATTAAAGCTAGGGACGCATAGCCTACCTCTTCCAGAAGTTGCTGTTTGAATTATTGCTGTGCACTCTGTTTTGAAACTTTAATAAACTGTTAAGAAAATGCAGTGTGGTACTATGAAAAAAAGCTTACAAACTATAGTATTAAACTAGTTAATTTGTATGAAGTTGAAGGCTTTAGCTTTATTTATTTTTTAAAGAGCAAACTTTCCTATAGTTTTTAGATCTATTCTAGCTTCTACTTCCACTGATCAATTCAGGCCTATTACTGCTTCAGAAAAAAATCAGGTGTCGCAGACAAAACTACCCAGAAAAGCCGTTTTCAAGCTGAAATGAATCCATATAATTTGGATTCGGGTACTGATGCTGTGTTTAGGCCAAGCTAAATGGTATAGTTAAACAAATCAATTACACATCCAAAATATATGATGCCAGAATATGGTTTTGCTGACACTGTCCACTAAAAATGCAGTTCATTCCAGCTACTGGTCTCCTCAGTTCCCAGACATTTACAGAGTGTTGTTAATAGAAGAGGGGATGCTACACCGTGGTAAACATGGCCCGTCTCAACTTTTTAAGACGTGTTGCTGCCATCAGTTTTAGGTTTTCACTATGTAGCGCATCACACAGTCACCTTGTTGCATGTGCAGTAGAATCCCTGTTCATCCTACTTTGTGAAGAAGCTGTGCTGGCAGGCATCTGGACTGATTTATTAAAACTGGGGAATAGCCTCATTGAGAGATGGTTGGACCTTGGGCAGGACTCAGTGTGACTGACAAATGTTCAATACACGGATTCGGCATGGAACCAAGTGCGGACAGATTCTTCTTCTTACTATGTATATACCATTTTGGTTGGTGCGAGAACACACCCCTGCCAGGCAGCGCTCAGCTGTCTTTTCCCTGCTAAAGCCGTGGAGCAGCGGTGCTTTATTTCTATTCCTTGGTATGGTCTTTGGAATCTAATTTTCAATCAGGTCTGTCATCTGAATGCAGACTAAATACCATTCAACCCCCCAGTGCATGAAGCATGAAACTTCTAGTTGCATACAGGGAAGACCGTAGCAGAGATGTCAATCTGGGAGAGGAGGTTTTAGGATGATGAGGACATCTGTGCGCTAGGATAGGAAGAGTACTCAGGGATCCCCTGCTTGATCTGTCGAGGTAGCACTGTGGATGCCAGCTGTCATGGAGGACTACAAACATACAAACAATCCCCATTCCAACCATAAACACAGTGAATATTCTGCCCATAGGCACATTTAGTATACCTCTGAGCTTTGAAGAGCCCTTATGTCTAAGCTACTCCCACTCAGCCTGATTTGAATTAGCAGTACCTGTGTAAAACCTCCTAACGATGATGGAACTTTATTTGAAAAGGTTTACCAATTTTTATGTGAGATATATACACTAAAAGGAGGCTTTTACGCTTGCCTGGAATTCTTTATTTCATCGAATCTAGGCTACGGAAGTTATTAATATTGCATTGCAACATATTTTCAGTGCTTATTGTTGTATCAGCATGCCATCAACAAGCTTTGTTTTCTGACAGAGAAGAAAGCTGACAGCTAATGCTAAGATATGGCTATGGGATTTGCAATGGGGAACACTGTAAGATAGATGTTTAAAGAGAATCTGTCACTAAGAAAAAAGAATTTAGGCTGGCAGTTCACTGAGCTTGTCATTATCTGTATTAAAGGAGCTGTAAAGTGCCAGCATATGCTATCTTGTTATAACATCAGCACTGTATTAGAAATACATACTAGAGTTGATTTTCAAAATGCAATCAAAGCTTTCTTTAAAAAAAATCTCTTATGTAGTGAGTGCTGCCCATCACTTTCAACAACTTCCTGGATTCCCAGTGTGCTTTGCATCTCTTTCACTGCTGCTGGATGTAATGCAATCTCAATTTCACAATTATTATTATTATTATTATACAGGATTTATATAGCGCCAACAGTTTATTTTAAGTTACAATATAAGGAAGACATAACAATCACAATACAATTCAAGACAAGATGGGAAGGAGGGCCCTGCCCCTGAGGGCTTACAATCTAAATTATCATGCATGCATTGCAATAATGTTACATTGTTCAGACACTGAATTATAGTTCAGAGGGCAGGCGTAGTTTGACTGATAACACAAGCAAGTGCATATTCACAGGGCTGAGTGGAATGTATCAGTGCATTGAGGAAGTACATCCTGTAAGCATCTTGAATAAGTAAGTTTACAAACTTTTAGATTAATATGGTTAATACCGTGTTTCCCCGAAAGTAAGACCTACCCCGAAAGTAAGACCTAGCGCTATCTTCAGGGATTTCTGTAATACGAGACCTACCTTTAGCCAGCGAGGTCGAAGTGGACAGCATCAGAGCGGAGAGCGGAGAGCGGACAGCTGCAGCCAGGTAAATATAAGACATCCCCGAAAATAAGACCTAGTGTCTTTTTTCGTTGAAAAAAAAATATAAGACACTGTCTTATTTTCGGGGAAACACGGTAGGAGTGGGATAGAACTTATAAAAATGTAATATAGAAATATATACCTTTTATTTTAAGTTTTTGACCATACAGTAGATACCCTCTAATGTTGTAAGGACACAAAATTCACTTTGGGTGCCAATGCTTTGTTCCCTCCACAGAGGAGTGGTAAACACTTTCTTCTATACATCAACTGTGCAACTTTTTGCAAATTGGTCAGCGATTTGAGGAATAACTACAAGGACAATAATACTCCTGACATGACATCCACATATTATAGCTGCACCTCCTAATGTCTACATGCACCTTTGTCTGCAGGCATCTTCCGTTTTCTTTCACCTTGCGCCCTCAAAGATGCAGGGAACTGCAAAAATGGAAATAAACTTTAAGGCCTCATTCACACTGACAGTGCAAAACCTGCGGTTAGAGCACATGTATGTCATTGGTTTTCAAAGGTATCATTCAGACTTTGTGCACTCAGTTTAGCTGCATTAAGAGAAATAGAAATCTGTGCATTAGAAGCTGTACACGAGACAAAACACATGTAAATGCAGCCAAACACATATAAATTACTCTAAATGCGTTTCTAAACGCGGGAAAAGGTGATCTGAGAGGCATACATGTTGTTTATACTGCCCAGATAACTACTCCTGTGTTTAGAAAAGCTAAATGTAGGAATGCCAGTGTGAATGAGGCCTAAAGGCCCATTTCAATTTTTGCAGTATGCATTAAGTTGTGACTTAAAGTACATTGTGTTAAGGCAGCTTATTGAAAATAATGGGTTTCCAACACAACAAATCATCCTGCAAATCAAAAGTGTCACAACATTTTTATTGCAACACTCTATGGTGCATTACGGTGCACGGCAAAGCAGGTACATTGCATTAGTGCAGTCGGGGTACCTTTGAAAATTAATTGCTTAGATGTGAATGGACCCCAAGTAAAAGGTGTCAAAATCACTGTCTTTACACTGCTGATTTGTCTGCAACATCAGCAGGAAAGTAAAAAATAAAGGAGATTTTTTTTTCTCCTCCTCTCTTTATATGTGACAGATTTGCTTTAAGTTAGGTAATGTTCCATACTAAACAGTTATTTGGTGTTTCCACATTCATTATTCTATAATTTTTTCTTAATAGACTTTAAAAAGATAACAAAGGTTAGAAAATAAACAGTGACTGATAATGTAGCTGAATGATAAAAAGAATGTAATTTTCCAATAAAAGACAATGTCCATTAAATCAACACATTCATGCCAGACAAGCAGTGGCATAAGAATATATGATATTGTTTCCATGTGAGCCAGACAATCTCTTCTTGCTAACATTTGTTTTGGAAAGTGGCAACCTTCAGTTCAAACAAGAAAAAATACTATAGAGAATAGAATAGAAGAGCTTGTATATGTATTGAAATCACCCACTTTGCTGCCAACACCACTGTCAGAACAATTTTCTATAGGGGCACACTAAAAAAGGAGATTGGTTAATGATGTACATGACATTTGAAAGATATAATCGGCTGAATAAGATTTTTATGTAATGGCAATGTGGAAGTAGTGAGATTTTCACATAATAGATATGTCAGGTGAGTGAAAGTAGTGAGATTCCCATGTAACGGCTGTAATAGGAGAGTGCAATTAGTGAGATTCCCATGTAATGGCAGTCAGGGCCGGCCTTAGGCCTTTAGGCGCCCTGTGCGAGAAAGTATGGCAGTGATAGGTGAGATTCCCATGTAACTGCTGTGGCAGTTAAGTGAGATTTCCATGTAAAAGCTGTGGCAGTTAAGTGGAATTAGTGAGTTTCCCATGTAATGGCTGTGGCAGGCAAGTGAACTTAGTGAGAGTCCAACATAATGGCTGTGGCAGGGGAATGGAATTTGTGAGATTCCCATGTAACTGCTGTGGCAGTTAAGTGAGATTTCCATGTAAAAGCTGTGGCAGTTAAGTGAGATTTCCATGTAAAAGCTGTGGCAGTTAAGTGAGATTTCCATGTAAAAGCTGTGGCAGTTAAGTGAGATTTCCATGTAAAAGCTGTGGCAGTTAAGTGAGATTTCCATGTAAAAGCTGTGGCAGTTAAGTGAGATTTCCATGTAAAAGCTGTGGCAGTTAAGTGAGATTTCCATGTAAAAGCTGTGGCAGTTAAGTGAGATTTCCATGTAAAAGCTGTGGCAGTTAAGTGAGATTTCCATGTAAAAGCTGTGGCAGTTAAGTGAGATTTCCATGTAAAAGCTGTGGCAGTTAAGTGAGATTTCCATGTAAAAGCTGTGGCAGTTAAGTGAGATTTCCATGTAAAAGCTGTGGCAGTTAAGTGAGATTTCCATGTAAAAGCTGTGGCAGTTAAGTGAGATTTCCATGTAAAAGCTGTGGCAGTTAAGTGAGATTTCCATGTAAAAGCTGTGGCAGTTAAGTGAGATTTCCATGTAAAAGCTGTGGCAGTTAAGTGAGATTTCCATGTAAAAGCTGTGGCAGTTAAGTGAGATTTCCATGTAAAAGCTGTGGCAGTTAAGTGAGATTTCCATGTAAAAGCTGTGGCAGTTAAGTGAGATTTCCATGTAAAAGCTGTGGCAGTTAAGTGAGATTTCCATGTAAAAGCTGTGGCAGTTAAGTGAGATTTCCATGTAAAAGCTGTGGCAGTTAAGTGAGATTTCCATGTAAAAGCTGTGGCAGTTAAGTGAGATTTCCATGTAAAAGCTGTGGCAGTTAAGTGAGATTTCCATGTAAAAGCTGTGGCAGTTAAGTGGAAATAGTGAGGTTCCCATGTAATTACTATGGTTGTTGAGTGTGAGTAGTGAGATTTCCACAGCTGGCTCTGCCTCTCGAGAAGCAGAGCCAGCTGTGCCCGCCCCTCCCCGGTCTTTTCCACCAGTCAGCGCTGGAGGATCGGAGAGGGGAATCCCTGTGGGGAGAGGTGACTGACAGTCACCACTCTATGCAGGGAGATGATCAGAAAGTGAGCAAGCGGCGGTATGTTTTCGCTCACTTCCCGATCAATAGAGCCGACTTGTGACAGTTTCAATGCCACTCGTCGGCTCGAACTATGAGGATGAGTGTAATTCACTCACCTCATAGTTCTCCTTTAATATGTATTCTTTTCAGGTCAAATGTAATATCCGGAAATAACACATTATGGCCACTAGATGAAGCTGAGGAACATAAGAAATTAGTATTTATTTATTTTGCTCCTCAGCTCCGTCTAGTGCCCATACTGCGGTATTTTCCGACAACTACATTTGACTTATAAAGAAAATATACTAAGAACATTAAGTTTTTTGCCTCTATTAGCACAAAACTAACATTCACAGAGTTTCGCAGGACAGATGGCTCTGCAGATTGTTTACAAATGGACCTTATATTGTGCTAAAGATTAACCCGAGGCAAAAGTACAGTAATGAACTGCAAATGCTTTCTAGGAAACTGTGCTGAGTCAGAAAATCAGCATTTGCAGCCAGGGCATCTGGATAGGACTACAGCCTCTTAGCATGTGATTCTGCTGTGTGCATCATCTGAAAGTAAAAGCTATTTGGAAACTACAAATGCCTGTTCCTCATTTTTCCAGGCTCCGGGCCTTCAGAAAACGAGGGTAGAGCAGTGCATTCATTAGCTTTTCAGTCTACTGCACAAGATGCCAGGATCATTAATAGAACAAGTAGGCCACAACCCCCGCAGAAAAGCTTAAACGCCAATATTTTTATCTAATCTGAGTCTCGCTTTTAAGGGTTTTATTAATCTATAATTTTGTACATGGGGATGACCATATATGCGTATTACATAAACAAGTTTTATGTACTGCTGATCCTCTTATGGGTCAGTGCTGATGAGCTTTTTGGCTTCCCTACCCATACAAGTCTATGGGAATGCAGAAGCATCTCAAACTGATGTAAAAAAGCTCACTGCATTTGCCCATTTAGCACCATTGTCACAGGTAATATATCACTGTCTCACGAGGTCTGTGTGATTGAAAAAACAAAATATACACTCTGTGATCTCTAATGATGACAAATAGCCACAATGCACCTGGTAGCCAGGGACCTTGTCATTGTTTTTAGCTTTTTTTGTTCATGGTGAGAAATGGTGATGTTCACTAGAAAACATGTTTTGGAGATGTTTACATATGGACTGTTAATTCTTCTTAACTGTGAATTTAAGGTATAAGTCTACTTTAAAGAGTTTTTTACATTCAGCACCTCACCTCCTGCCTTTGCCAAATCACTACTGTCTGACTGTGTGCATGCTATCTGTCCTTGGAATCCATTGAAAAACAGTCGTTTTCTAGTGTAGCCGAAGATTCTGAGTTGCTCAGCAAATCATTCGGAGTGCTGAGGAGGTCACCCACGCCAATCTTAACTTTTACAAGTAGGGGATAAGTGTGTGTGGAAGATTTTCAATTTTTCTCTCTGCGGGTCGGAAACCTTGATAGCAAAATTTTGAAATAACGTGTTTTTGTATTACAATAACGTGTTTTATGTACAAAAATGTCCATAAACATTTTGTCAAATTGTTTTTGGGATAATTCAGTAATTCCAAATATTTTTTTGTCAGTAAATTAGTATTTGTTAATTGTAAATGGGTGTCACAAATATTGCCCGATTCTACAATTGAAATATAATGATTATGTAATGAACAGATTAATACACAAACAGTGCAAGCAAATGTCCAGACTGGCAGAAAAATGACAGCGTAATTGTAAGGCTTCAGCAGAGCTCATCTGAACAAAGCAAGTCTTAAAAACACAAGTACTAATTTTACTCAGCAAGGAAACCTCTGCTAATCATAGTGTAAACTGAACTTAGCAATTTGCGTTATTAGGGGGGAAAAAAAACTTTGTTTTAATAATATTTATTATTTTGTAAGGTATTTGTCGGCAATGATATTATTGTAGAAGTGAATAGGTATTAATGGCAATACACTGAAACAAAGTTTTCTTTACATTTTTAAAAGAAAGCATTCAAGGACTTATACATTTTGCTTATATTTGTACATTTGTACACATTTATGTATATAAGTAAGTGGAATCTGTCATATGGGAGGCAAGATCGCTGTACATCAGGTTGCTGTTTTTTACTTTTTATTTCACAAATGTTGAGAAACATGAGAAAGATTATAGCAATACACAGAAGGCTTGTCGGGAACTGTTCTTACCGTTTAACATCATACTACTATTGCAGAGTAATCGGTGGAAACATATCCCTTTATTGTAGGGCTGTGGAAATTAAAGATGAATTTCTCGAATAATCGTTAAACTTTTTGATCGATTAAAATTATTTTGATCACTAATGAAAACACTTACCTCTCCGACGGCTTCCGTGAGTCCCGACGGCGATCCGGTGACGTCACGGACATCGACGTCACCGGACTCCTCCCCCCTTCCCCAAGTGGCTCAGTCGGCTAACGAAGTGAAGGGGGAGGAGCCCGGTGGCGTCGATGTCCCCAAGTGGCTCAGGTCGGCTCACAAAGGGAAGGGGGAGGGGAGTCCGGTGAGTATGAAAGCTTAGCATAACTTCAAGATAAATAATGGGCAGACTATGGACAGTCAAGTATTTACATTTTCTTAACAAGTAGTAAATGAACTTTATAACAAGCACTCGCTTGCCTCTGTGTTGGCAAGCACTGTAAAGCAATTAATCGTCAAATTTACTTGCAGAAGTTGTTCTCTTAGCAGTTCAGCTCCCTGTCCCAGCATTGACTCAACAGCCTTCTAATGTAAACAACCAGAGCAAGTGCTCTCTCTGGATGGGGGAGCAGGATGAGCAGAGCTGTTGAGATAAGGACTTGAACAACTTTAGTGCTTATGATGTTAATTCTGAGGATGCATTTCTCCACAGTACATGCATCTGCAGAGGTGAATGCAGACTTAGAATGTATGTGCTGCTTGTTAACAATATGTAACTACTTGAATGTCCATAGTATCTCACATTGCAACACATCCTCCTAAGCAGCCAAGAGAAGTCTAATTTCCTCCTAATGCCCCTCTGTTCAACTTACTGCACATAGTGCTGTGTTTTGCTTTTTTCCCCTCTAAATCTCTATTAAATTGCACTCCAAATGGCACTCACATGACCTATGACCTTCTCCTGGTCTTCTGTCTAGCAGCGCCCTGTGGGTTGAATGAAAGAGCTCACACATCAAACATTAATGATGCTCATGTGTCTCCAGCACTGCTAGACTGGCTATTGGCTACACCTTTGTAATACTGGGACTACAGTAGCGTAGGGCCATGACTACCTGTGAGCTGGTTTTCAGGTTAAGTGAGGCTGGATGTCATTCAACCCTGAAGTAGGGTAGAACTATTACACTCAAGGGACATGCTTTGGAGGTCAGGGAGTGTGCAAATATACAAGCAAAAGCTGCATTTTATTATTAACGGGGTTTGGGAATAAAAAATATTTTTATTTGGAAGCTTAAGTTGGGCTTTAAATGGTCCGTACTTTTGCAGAGATCAGCTTAACAGCTGCACCATGGACCAAGGTTGAAGGACATTACTTTGTGCCTAACCACTGCAGAGAGGTATGTAACATGGTAGAGCCCACTGTGAATGTTATTATTACATTGTAACAGTAATCCAGACACTGACAGGCTTGACAAAAATATGTTACTTTGTCAAATTAGTAATGTGCTTCACATCCAATCTTTCTTTGGTAGTTGACAGATTATTTTTAATGTAAATGTGCAAATACATTTCAAAATGTTCAATAAGCATAATAATAGAATAATGATGACACATACGTAGCAAGTAGTATTTTGAGTTATCAGTAGTTTTATGTTCCTAAATATAGATGTGCTTATCTCAGGTGGGGTTGAAATTATAGAGGCATTTTTCTAGCTAGTGTCACCAATGCTGTAGCATTTACCCCCAAGGTAAATAAATACTACATGGGGTCACAGCTGCAGCATATCTGAAGCCTGTGCAGACAGTATAAATGCTGTAAAGACACAGCCATAGCAGATCTGATAGTAATAAATATGTGTAAGGGCAGTACCTGTTAAAAATCAATGTATGCAATTATCTCAAATCTTATTCTGACTTACACCCCTCTTCATTGATTCAATGCATTGCTATGATACCAAAGCCTGACAAAGACCACTTTAATCCTAACAATTATATACAAATCTCCCTCTGAACTTAGACATCAAACTGCTGTCCAAAATCTTAGCCACCAGACAACGCATTCTTAATTTAACAAAGATTAGGTGAGATTTGTACCCCACGGACAGGCATTAGACAATACCAGCAAGGTAATGCATTTAATTTCATTATGCATAAAAATAAAAGCTTAGATAGGCATTTTCTGCTATATCCTGGGACTTTTTGTCCTTCTCAAATGGGACTTTTGTATTGTTGAGAATGCTATATAATCAACCGCCTGCTTGTATTAAATACCTAACCACTTCTCCCTCCCCTTTTCGATAGGCAGACATGTCCCATTTTTCCATGCTTGCGATGTAACCTTTAGCCCACCATCAGAGGCATTGAAATAAACAATACAGCATATGATATCAGGATATTTGAAGATGTCGTACTATTAACTATATAAAACTAACTATATAAAACTTCTCCTGAATCTCCAGTCTGACTAGCAACGAAGATAAATAAACAGCTCTCAACAAATCCTTACCTAATATTCTACAACACTCAAATCTACTTTTAACTTTACATGGTCTGGTACATAACTTGACTTGGGAGTACAACTAATCCTTTCTTATGATACTCTATACTCAGCAAACTATAACCCTACTTTCCATACACTCAAAAAACTAATAATAACAAATCAATAACAGCATTAAAAATCACTTTACTGAAA
This sequence comes from Nanorana parkeri, assembly GCF_000935625.1. Classification (NCBI taxonomy): domain Eukaryota; kingdom Metazoa; phylum Chordata; class Amphibia; order Anura; family Dicroglossidae; genus Nanorana; species Nanorana parkeri. The sequence continues at coordinate 157,103 of NW_017306467.1, read as the reverse complement.
CCTCTATACTGTACTATTCTGTACTCTCCTGATCCCAATCCTCTTTTATCATTAAGTCATTTCAGAGTCGTAGCTACTGTAGCTCCTTTTGTGCCAGAGGCAAGAAAATTAAATTGTGCCCCCCCAACAGACGTGTGATGTCACCTCGACACTGCACATGTGCGGCGTCATGCGCCTCGCCTCCAGGATGGTGGCGCGCATGCGCAGAAAGTGCTGGTGGCCAAATCCAAAATAGCTTAAAAATGTGTTTTGTTTGACAAAACGAATGAAAACATTTTTAGTTTCCGTTCAAACAAATTTTTAGTCTTTGGACATGTCTAGTAATATGTGTGCGTGAGTGGGGAAGGGGGTTATTTCTTTATTTATTATTATTAATTTTATTTTCTACTGTTGGGGGGGGGGGGGCTACGGGGAAATATCAGGGGTCATATCAGGGGTCTAAACAGGCTCCTGACATTTGCCTTTTGAAATAGAAAAAGTAATTGAGAACACAGAGTCCTCAATCTCTTTTCAGCCTCTGTTCTAAACAAATGGGTACAGAGGCTTCCCATTCATTTAGAAACTGATGATAGTAAAATATTTACTATCCTCCAGTTATCAATGGGTAGAAGCCTCTATAGTGAGTGCTACTACCCATTGAGAAACTCATGAATGAACAGGAAGTGATATAAAACACTTCCTGTTCATTCATAACTGGGGACACATAGTACTATGTGTCCCCAGCTGTTTACAAACATTGGAGTGATCAGCTGATCACTCCAGTGTTTGCTCTGCACACATGGGATATCTATGATATTTACCGATCATCCGCTCTCCATCCTGAGCGTTGAAGCCAGCGTGGGAGGCCGAGGAGGGAGCACTGAAGTCAGCGGGGAGGGGGAAGGGGGTTGGCAGAGGAGGGAGTTCTGTCACTTCAGGATGGCCAGGCGGTGAGGAGGGAGAGATCCGCCGGCTGTCAGATCCTGACTGAGTGGTTCTCTCTCTCCTCACCGCTTGGCCATCCTGGATGGAGCAGCAGTCCTCCTCCTCCGAGCCGAGGCTGTGTTGGCCGCCTGGTGCCCCTATTGCCATGGTGCCCTGCGCTCTCCATGGCAACAGGGGCGGCCCTGGCTGCGTCCCCTCTCAGCTCGCCTCATGGTAGCTATGGCCCTGAGTCATATAAAAATCGAGTTATGTCATTCATATTGATAAACAAAAGACCATGGATTTCCAGACAGAACATGTATACAAATAAGTGTTAAGGGCATCTGGGGGGTTCCCATTTTCCTACTTTAAAGTAGCTTAAATAAGAACTTTAATATCTATATACTCTTCAGGGAAGCACCAACATGGGTAGAACTGGAAGCCCATAAAGGCCTACCTATGCATATCCAAGCCCTCTTCTAAATTCTGGCCCATTTGAAACCCATATCCATTAGTCCAGATCTGACATAAACATAAGATCTGGTACAGAACTATATATTATTGCATATTGATCTCACCACACTTATCTCTACTTCTCCCACTGGGCAACCCACTATCCCCCCTGAACTAGAATCCCCCCAAATATTTAACTAGTGGAAATCCCCCAGTTTCACACATCTATTTCTTCCTGTATGAAATTGCAAGCACTCAATACCAGATTGTTGCAATACCTACAAATAAGGTACTGGATTTTTATTGTTAATATGGAGCAACCTCACAGTCAAACTGACTATCTATACTGGTACTCTTTGTCTCTAGTACATTTTGGACAATTCACTCTGATTGAAGATGTCCTGCTGTTAACCATTTTTTTTTTAGAGTATAACTTTAGCTTGGGCTCATTAGACAACATCAGGCGGATGTTGCTGACAGTCTATTAAAGGGCTGCCTTATTTTGTCCCACTACTTCACTGAATTCTTTGAAAAAAATATGTAAAAACTAGGGATGTCCCGATACCAGGCATTTTCACAAGTACTTGTACTCATGAAAATGCCCCGATTCTTAAGGTCGATACCGGCACTTTCATTTTTAAACCGCAGCCACTGCTGAGTTCCCGCGCTTGTGGGGACCTCAGCAGCCTGCTGGAGACCTGCAAGTAGCAGTCCATGGCAGTGCCTGTCCGGTTCTTTATCTCCTCCTCTTTCCCGGCGCAGGCACAGCCATGGACAGCCCCGGGGTGGACCTACCAGCGGTGCAGCCAGAGCGGCCGCCCCAGGGCCCAAAGCTAGGGGGGGCCCGCTATCCAGTGCCCAAAGCAGAATACTATTTTGCCTTGGGGACATGTGTTCTGGTTTGGGGACATGTGTTCTGCTTTGTGGACATGCATTCTGCTTTGGGGATATGTGTTCTTCTTTGGGGACATGTATTCAGTTCTAGTGACCTCTGTATTTAACCCTTGTGACATGTATTTAGCTCTGAGGACATGTATTTATTTCTGGTGACATCTGTATTAAACCATGATGACATGTATTTAGCTCTGGGGACATGTATTCATTTCTGGTGACATCTGTATTTAGCCCTGGTGAGAAACTGCCCTAAAATCATCAGTCTGTGTTGTTTTAGAAAAAATTTCACATGTCCCTTTAAGAAAAACGGTAATTGGTATCTGCAAGTACCTGAGAGAAAGTACTTGTACATGGTCTTAAAAAAGTGGAATTGGGACATCCCTAGTAAAAACACTGTGCCCAGAACATCCCACTGCAATAAAAGACCCCCTCTGACATGACACTTGCAGCAGGGCAGGCTAATATGTCAAGCTCATTTTGGCCCACCTTCAGCCAATCTACATCCTTGACACGCATTAGTCCGTGTATATGATTGCTCATAAGGGTTTTAGTTACAGCCTTGCTGTTGCTGCCCGCTGTGTTTGCTTGATCAGGGCGGGAACAGCCTTACGAGGAAAAACATAAAAGTGAAAATAAATATATGAAAACTATTTAAAAAATGCTAATCTGTAAATAATGTAAAAAAACCATAAAATAATAGTGGTGGCAGGTGTGAAAATGGCACAGTGGACCAGTGTTTGTTGGGCTTTCACTCCTTGATTACAAATTCACTCCTATTCTGGTTCTCTCTGCACTTCAGAAATGGCTTTTTAAATATTAGAGGCATTCCTCTTTGTACTCTCACCTGCAAGGTGGCATACCTTGTAGCTATTGCCTCTTCAAAGCCAGTGTCTGAGCTAGTGGCCTTATATTGCAAGGAACCCCTTTTGTTTTCATTTTGCATAAGAACATGGTGGGGTTTAGGCCTAGGAATTCCTTTTTCTCAAGTAATTTCCCAGCTTGCATTACTGTCCCTGCTCCAGTTTGCTTTACCAAAGCAGGGACAGCCTTAGGAGTTAAAAAATATTACAAATGTAAATGAAACGTATAAACCATATGTATACCTACTGTATGGAAATAATAAAACAAATGACTATCTCTCCAATTTCTTCATCCATTAAAGTCCTGATTGAGAAAGAGCAGGCAGCTTATTGCCACACCATTCTATAGTTCATTTTTGCTGCTGCCTTCCCTTCTCCCTTTGTTGTGGAAGGGTGGGCAGTATTTTATATTTTAACATGGGAAAAAGGTGGAGTGTAGGCCTAGGACTGTTTTTATAAAGGTAGTACCTGGTTTGCCTTGTGATGCAAGTAAAAAAAAATACATTTAAATAAACAGTATAAACAAATGTCAATAATACCTTGTGTAAAATAATTGTATGTGATAGCCACAAATACAGCATTGTCAACCTACAGTCTTGACAATGTCTTTCTCCAGACTACCATAGGATTCTGAAGTTATATCTGAGCTCTAAAGGACAGCAAGGCACCCTGTGCATATCGTAAGATATTGTGTGGAGTATAAAGAGAAAGAAAAGGCAAATAAAAAGGTTGATAGAGAGATGAGGTGGTATAATCAAAGGTAGTCCTTTTTGATGTGTGAAAATGTATATGCCTGTCAGTACTGTGGGCCTAGCCTTGGTTTTTAAAATTGTGCAGCTGCTGCGTCATCTATGGTCTCTTAATTCTTATAGTAAAACACCTACCTGTACTCACAGATCTGTCTTGACTGTATGACTGTACAATGTTATATATGAAAAACTCAATAAAATGACAAAAATTATCTTTATAGAGTTCACTGCAGATCTTACGAGCTCCAGATGCAGATAAACATCCCTAATCATATATTTAATGATGCCCAGATGTTAGCAGATGGACCTACAGGTGTATGGCTAAATCCAAGATATCTAGACATTTTGAATCTGTGCCAGAGCTGTATTATCTGCCAAATAACCTAGACCATCCCCTTAGGCCCTATGAGAGTAGCTGTGAATAGCTAAACTACCAGTAACTGCCCTTGAATTATAAAATAAACCCATAGAATTGGTAGCTTTAGCACCTGTGTAAACAGGCATCGAACGGAAAATGCAGCTTTTGACATCAGTTGAGATGCTTCTGGGATCATTTAGCATTCATTGCAAGTGCAGCTGCCCTGCATTAATTCTGGTTTAAGTTGCTTTTCCAGTCCCACAGACTTCTATGGGGAGAGAAGTACAGTAGTTCTGAAGGGAACAAAGACAGTTGACACTGGCCCTTAAAGTGACTTAGTCATTAGAGAAGTATGGGGGTTCCATTGCATGCCTTCTACTGAAAATGCTAGATGGCTGTGTCCGACCTCAGTATGTTTCAGTCTCAGTCCTGAAACAAGCATGCTGTAAATGAGTTTGGGAACTACTTATCTCTATACTTGAATTGGGTCAGCAACAGCACTGTAGCCAACTCATCCAAATGACAGCCAGGAAACTAACGTTTTCAAAGGAGAGTTCTGTAATGGTACGGTAGTCTCCTCTCATGACAGTGTGCCTTTAAATTCTCTAGCAGTCTAGTCTGACATCCATTCTGTAGTGATGAAAGCAATGCAGCAGGTTATGACTACTTTACCCCACTTGTAGAAAAGTGTGACGCCGTTTTTTCCCCTAATCCCGACACACACTATTTATGTATTATAATAGTATTAATAGATATCTGAAATCAACATCAACCTGCGTTACCTTTTCCCAATTTATGCACGGGGGTCCATCAGCTGCCCCTCCAGTGAACACATCTTTTTATTTACCATATATTCAGGTCAGTGATGTATAAATTGTTTATAATAACTGACCAATAATGAATTTGGGGTCAGTCTGTCTTTTTACCTTCCTCCTGACTATTATAGCTGGAAGTTCAATAAATAGAACCCCCCTCAACCTAAATGGCCAGCTGAAATATGAGCGAATAGTTTTACCCGTCAAAGTAAATTTAGTAATTTTGTCTAGCCAGTGTTTAGGTGTACATACATATGTCAAACAAGCATATCAGGTAGGGTGATAACACTACTTAAAGGAGAACTATGAGGTGAGTGAAAATCACTCATCCTCATAGTTCGAGCCAATGTGTGACAATGAAACTGTCTCACGTCGGCTCAATAGATCGGGAAGTGAGCGAACGCATACCGTCGATCGCTCACTTCTCGATCATCTCCCTGCAGAGAGCATTCACTGTCACTCACGGCTCCCTGTAGAGACTCCCCCCTCCCCACTCTGATCCTCCAGCGCTGACTGGAGGAATGGACAGGGGAGGGGACAGGTACAGCTGGCTCTGCCTCTAGATAGGCAGAGCCCGCTGTCACTCACGCAGCTGGGTGGATCTCGACAGTAATGTTGCAAGCTGTGTTGTCAGTATATCGCAAGCTGTAGCTTGCGATATACTGAGCTTTGGGTCACGGGAGCATGCTAGTTTATGTCCTCCCGTGACCCTTAAGAGAACTATGGAAAAACACTTACCCCATAGTTCTCTTTTAATAAGCAGGCAGGTGACACAGGAAGATGCAAAGCTAAAAAGGGAAACAGTGTTTTCACCTGACTATAATAGCTATAAAGTGTGGCAGGAGTGTATGAATTATAAATAATTTGGTGGATAAATCAGTCCAAATAAACAACTTTTTTGGCATTTATATAGTTTTCCTGTGTGCCACTTTAAAGCTAGGTTCACATCTAGGCGATTTATCGAACAAAACAAAGATTTGTATTCAAGTCTATGGAAGCTGTTCACACATTTGCGATTTGTCGCACGGTAAAAGTCGCCTGTTGCGCAAAAAGGTGCTAGTAGCGGTGTAGTAATTCCGGTGGTGAAGATAGAACAGCTTTCCACAGGACCATGAGGTCCAAATATCTAAGCATACCAGAATCCCCACCTTATTTACCAACTTGCATTATTTTCTGTACAAAAAGGCAGCATTCTTGTCCCTTCACTTCCCTTCTTGTGGTCATCGAATAGGCTTATTAGGCTTACTGAAAAAAATTAAGTAATTTTGCTTGTCTGTTAAAAGTAAAAAGTCCAAGGGTAGGTTTTGCAAAGGATCCTTCAGCATTTGGCTCTTTTCAGGTCGATCAAATGAATCCACATTAGGTAGCGTCCTGAGCATTTATTACTTTATGTGAAAGGAAAATACATTGGCATCTAATACTGAAGTAGGGTCAGCCGCATGCATTATGATATGCTGGAGAGCCATTCACTTAGAACAACACTTTAAGGAGCAAATAAACCAATATTGCTCAAGCAGTATGTTAGCAGTCACATATATATGTTTAATCATATAAAATGTGCCAAAGACAAACCACAGACAGTACACAGGGTGGTAAACAAGAAACGAATATGAAAAAAAAAATATAGAAGCTATTCATTGGAAGTTACAAGTACTTTATACACAGATAAATGTAACTTTCAGTATCCTCTGGTACAATCCTTAAGGAAATGGACTTCTTGTAAGTGAGTGAAAGTTACAATGGTATTGATTGTACAAATTCTTGACAGCAAAACTGTATTTGTACCACTTCAAAACAAACAGAAAGCTACACTTAGACTGATTGTACATACTCATAGTACTTTGAGGACAAATTCTAGTGCTCCTTCCCAGACGAGCAGATGGCACATTCTGTACCAAACCTTATGGAACACACAAAATTGGCATAGATTGCACCATCACATGTAAAAAAACAGTAATAATATGGTTAGGAATGTACCATAATGTATATAAAATTAGCATTAATAACATAAGCATGATATCTAATTAGGAATGGACAGATGTACCATATATAACCATATAAAGGTTTTTAAAGAATAATACATCCAAGGTCTCTCTTTGCTACGGCAGCAAAACACTTTTGTGGAGATTGTCTCCATTCTTTGCTGTGAATCTCATTCTTTCCCGTGGAGAGGATACAATCAATACATCTCTTTCATAAACACATCTCCCTTAGGCTTCCAGGCAGGTTTTATTGATCTCCAAGTACCAGGTTAGACCCTGTCTATTGCATTTAGAAATATAGGTGGGAGGCCACTCATAAAGGGAATGTGGTTCCAGAGTGACACATACACATATTACATAAGGGAAATAATGCTGTTTATCACAGGAATGGATTCCTCCTATATACGTATTTTATTCTCATTTGTAGATACAAATAGACACAAATGTCATAAACAGCAAGCTCTCAGGACTCCATGACCCAAAGTCACATGAGACTAACAAAAATGAGCAGTGTCCTAAAAGTCTACTGTTTATAAAAGCTTTCAAGACGCGTCAGTCCTTTCCTATGGCTCGTCTTTCACAAGATATGACAATGGGACCACAGAGTCCTGCAAGCTTGCTGTTTTTTTATTGGATAGCCGGTAATAACAATCACCCCAATATGGCATTTTAGCCTCTCTCTGAGAAAAAATATGTATGAAAAGCTATTCGCTAGCATGATACAATTCCGTTATTTCTCCCTCTATACGTAACATAGAGAAATATACTACTGCATGTTTATTATACCATAAGTGACATTAATTAAAACAAAAAAGTGCAATTTCCATAAAGGAAGAATATATATATTCTTACTAAAAGGCACAATAGTTGAGATTAAGTGAAAAAAGAACGCTAGTTATACCTATGTTGGAAGCCAATAACAATATTACAGATCAAATCTATCAAAACCCTTGATTTGTTTTCCCCATACAGCTGTGATTATCTGGCGTGTGCAGTTTGGAGCAATTCAAGCTTTATTGCTTTAAAATGTTTATTAGGGCCAAGCTGTATGGGTCTCATCCAGTTTCTTGTTCTAATCCAGTTTAGTATTAGTATATCATGCTATTTGCAGCAGGTGCACATAGTACTTTATATATGACATCACCCCCCATATATTCCATAGTATTAAAAATAATCAAACCAGTTGATGCAATGTGATATGTTTATATGGCTTTTCCTAGCGAGTACCATTAGTATATCCTGTTTATGGGGGTTACTGTTTATAATATCGGTTAAGTATTCAGAGCAGGCAATGGTTATAAATAAAAGAACCATATTAATAGCTGTGTTACAAAGCTGACATACCAGATTATATTTAGCTTACACTGCCAGTTGTTATGCTATATTTGATCAATAAAATGTTTCTCCTAGGTAAAGTTCAGTATTTATGAGGCATATGAATGGAAGCACAAGTAAATTCAGGTTTGATACTCACTAGTAAAAATTCCAATTCAGATGCAGCGCATTTTCAATAACAAAACAGGCCACCATATACACTATACACACTATCCATGTATTTTTGGTAAAGAATGATTGGGCCAGGATGTGTGTAAATTACATTCTACTTGGCAGCTATGCTATTTAATGTTAAACAGTTAAATGCACAATACATACAGTATATATGAATTTGTGTACAAAATCTTTGTAGCCATCCCTGCCAGATAACATAACCAGGATGGTTAACTTCCTTTCCTTCATTACAGTTAAGCAATACAACTTTGTCACCAACCCACCTCCCAGATGCTTGATGGGACATTAACATGTGTATGAGGATTAGCATGAGAATCATGAGGTCTTTACTCCAGTCAGCAATCTGCCAAACTGACAGCACTATTAAGTAGCCTGATTGGCTCACATGTCTGTGTAGGGGATGACAGGAAGTTTTATAACAGATTCAAGTACTTAAACCATAGAGAGAATTACCTAAATTCTATGGGAATTCCAGTTTAGTTAGTTTTAAACAAAACAAATATGCTCTCTCTACCACTTAGCAACATACCAGTAACCCTCCTGACAATGAGGTTTGCTACTTTGAACATGTTCCTTGCGCTTCTTGGCTAGAGATTGGACAGCTTGTGACTTTGTCCCCCTGGGCTGCCGAGGTGTCCTCCCATCTGGCAGAAAGGAAGAGCAGCAGCACAGAGCGCTTTTACAGAAAACATTTACCAAGAAGGGACAGAAAGGATGCAGTAGGCCCAGTTCCTTTGATATTTGCCATAACAATTGTTATTTTCAAATATGTGCTCTCATTTCTGAAAATCACAAACATTACGGTAAATAACAATCATTTTAACTTTGAGAATTTAGCATAGCAAGACAAATTCTGTTAGATGCACCATGACATCTCTGACTTAATGTACGTGACCACAAGGATAATACAAATGCATAGTGTATCAACAGGTTCTAGTGGGGGAAGAGGGCTCATTAATGGTGAATGATTACATATAACATATAATATAAGGTCTTCTGCAAATAATCTTCATTTTATGACTACCAACAATTTAAAGGAGGGACTGGTTACATCTCTGGGAAAAGCATAAAGTCCTTAAGGCCAACAACCTATTCTGATAGGCCAAAATAGATAAAAAGGGGAAGTGATCACTGTTGGAACTTCTTGATGCAAAATCTAAATAAGGGTACTACAAAAAGTAGGTGGCATTAAACACTCAGCCTGCCCCAATCATCCTTTAAACGAAGCATACATAAAAATAGTGTGTGGAAAATAGACTTTTTGTACTCACCATTAAATCCTTTTAATAGAGTCCTTTAAGGGACACAGGAAGTCTTTCACCTTATAATGCTGCCTACAGAAGGATCGGACACTTGCAAACCCTAGGCCAGCCCAGAATAACCCAGTCTACTACTAGCATGCCTCAGTTTTGCGGCAAAGCAGTACTGAGAGCATGATGATAAACACAGAGGGGTGGGATCTATATTCCTCAATGGACTCTAAGAAAAGGATTTTATACTGAGTACAAAAATCTTATTTTCTTTCTTGTCCAATGAGGGACACAGGAAGGCTTTCACTTTCAGGACATCCAAAAGCAGTCCAACTGAGGAGTGGACAACACAGCAAACAAATGCTAACAGGCCCAAGAAAAACAAAGGGTACTGGGGACTGCTTGCAGCTCAAAGAACCACATGACGGACCTTAGGCCCGAAGTTGACATGAGATGAGGTCACAACATTCACCTGGTAGAACTTAGAGAACAAAAGAAAAAAACAAATGACAGCTTGCAAATCAGTAAAACAGTTACTTGCTGCCAAAATGCCAAAAGAAGCTTCCACATTTCTATTAGCGTGCACCATGACAGGAAAGGGTGGAACTCAATACTTGAGACCATACACGTGAATGATAGACTGTCTGAACCACCTAGAGATGGTGGAACAAGACGCTAGTGGACCCTTTCAGCAGTCAGCATGACAAAAAGGAAATCAGTCTTTTTTAAAGAAGCAGTGGATGAGAGACAGCCCAAACCTTCGTCTAGACAATGGATGTAAACTTATTTTGGTGAACTGGAGCTGTACTGGAGACAAACAAATCAACAGAATAACAATATCCTCGTTGAGGTGAAAGGCAGGAACTACTTTAGGCAAGAAGGAAGTCCTGGGCCTCAACTCCACCTTGTCCCTATGCAAAACATGAAAAGATTTCATGTAGGAGAAGACCATCAGATCAGATATTCACATCGCAGAGGTGATGGCTACAAGGACACCGACCTTGAATAAGAGTAGAGAGATAAATGTCTGTAATGGGTTTAAACCATGGTCTCTGAAGTGCAGAGAGAACCAAATTCAGATCCCACGGAGTCACAGGCGTACAAAGGCCTTAATCAAGCAGTTAGGCCAATAGTCTCTGAAACAATACTGAAATGGCACAAGCCTGACCTTTAATAGTACTGAGAGCCAAAACAGAGTCCAGACCAAGCTGCAGGAAGGAAAGGATTTGTCACATGGAGAAACTCCTAGGGTCGAAATCCAGAGTCTCACACCAAGTGAAGTATGCCTTCCATATCCAAAAATAGACCTTGTGGGAAGTAGTCTTCCTAGCTTTTAGCATTAAAGGAATCACAGACTCAGAGATGCCTCTCAAAATCCGGGCATTAACAGCCATGCCGCTAAAGCCAATGACTGTGAAGCAGGGTAGCAAATTGGTCCATTAGACAGAAGATCCCAATGATTTGCAGTGCCTACTGAGTACATCTGCCAGAAGCCTTACCTGGTCAACATACCACATCTGCCTGGGCTAGTCCGGAGTATTGAGGATCACTGGAATGCCCTCCACCTTGATTCTCTGATGCCTCAGGAGAGCAAAAGTATAGATTGGGGTGTACTGATCCCATGGAGCCACCAATGACAGAATGTTGCATTGTAGAGGTCTACAGTGAAACTAGGCAACTAGGTACTGTCTCAAAGGAGGCGACTATCAGGCCCAAAACAAATATAGAAGCAGAGTTGGACAACTTGTTGGCTGGAGGGTTCACATCTAAGAATGGAGAGACTAAAATTCCTCCTGTGGAACAAACAGTCTAGCCTAAGCTGTGTCCAGAAGACCTTACAAGATTTGATGGAGATCTGCTAATCTGAGTGGTGACACTGGAACATTGGAGGTAAGAAACAGAGGAAGAGAACAGAATTTCTTTTTAAATTTTGTAGCCCAGGGATACCACCTCCTGCACCCAAGCATCTGAGATACAAGCAGTTTAAGTGTCAGCAAAGGCTAAAAAGCAACCCCCAACAAGTGGGGGCACAACTTCATAGAGAGGATGGCATGTTCCCATACATCACTCCGCCCAGCGGATGACATCAGCTCTCATGTCCCACAGAGTTATCCCCTTCTGTAGTGGAAAAGAGAATTTTTAAAGGTGACCGGCAACCTATGTACTTGAGGAAGGTCCTGGTGCTCGACCTGGCTGGCCTGCTCACAAAGAGAAAGGGCAAGCACTTAGGCAATGCCAGCAGCTCTGGACCTGGAAAATGTTTTGTGGTTAACTTTTTACAGTGGAGTCTGGAAAGTGTACTACATGCAACCCAGTGCCTGGTCACTTCCAGGCTATTCCCACAAACCGCAGTCTGGATGCCGCACTCCAAAAGCCAGCCAAGGTGAGGATTACTGTTTGGCTTAGCTGCAATTGAAGAATTGCTAGCTTAAATAGGTTAGTTTTTCAAACAGGATAGCTAAAGAGAAGATGTTTATCTCCCTAGAACACTAGCAAAATAACTGAGGCATGCTGGTAGTAGGAGGGGTTATTTTGGGTTATCCAACAGTTTTCTTTTGTTTGCCAGTATCCTATTCCTGATAGACTTCCTGTGTCCCTTAGTGTAAGAGAAAGAAAGCATATTTCTTAGCCATTCCATTGACGATTCTTAGAATTATTGTGATTAAGAATACTCACACTGTAACATTTATTTCTGCAGCATGATGGTTCCCAAATCTCTTGGAAATTTCTTTGTACTGAAATTTGGCATTAGAGTTTGAAAAATGAGATGTTTGCACTTAGTTTGCACCTTAAGGTAACAGAGATGAAAAAGCCACTGGCTTATAGAGAAATACTGTTGGTCCTCTATCCTAAGCCAGTTCTCCTCAAGTTTGACAGGTCATCATTTTATAATCATCAAAAGCTTTGTTAGTGGTCTTAGTTTTTAGCATAATGTCATTCACCAAGAAGGAAGTGACACTTTTTGAGCTTCTGACAGCATTGTATTTGGTGCATTGTGTAAATGAATGATATGCTTGGCACTGTCATCTGCTGAGGTCATTGACATGCTTAGTTTGTAGTCCTCTTGATCAGTGGTTATGGCACTGTGCAGGCGATTTATGTTCTTTTTTTTATGAGCTTTGGAAATAATTTTTCTTTATACAGAGGTGGAAGGGAAGAGGGCTTCAATGGTTAAATCCTAAAAAAGAAGGCCACATGGAGAGTTGTAAATGATATGCTCTGACCTTGAAGATGTAAAAATCAATGAAAAGTCAGTGATTACAATTTTACCTTTGGCTTTTCTCCTTCCATAATGGGTGAGAATGATTTGAGGCACACTGGTCCACCTAAAACACCAAACATAAATCACATAAAACAGAATGTAGCAAATAATTCGCTTTTAAACATTATTTACAACAAAAAATGTATGTTATGAACCAGTGGTTCTCAGTCACGAGTCTAAATCTCAAGTCCACTGCCATTTCACAGGACGCCTACTGTTTTTCCACACCACCTAATTAGATACTTTTTCTGAATCATTGCATTGTATGCCTAACGTTTTCTGTTCTACCAGCTATAAAATGGCTCTGTAGTTTGCACACTTTTTCCCAATCAAAATCTCCCTTTAACTATTCTGCAGGAGGAACCTTTTTTAATTACTATGGCTAACATTAAGCAATAATAATAAAATTTTTCCGTTTAATGGTTCTGGTTAGGAGCCCCAAATTATGCACGTTTACCCTTTTTTATGAAACTGTACATGTTTTGCTTCATAATATATATAAAAGGAGATCTCCCTTAACTTTCTATCCCATAAACACAGGAAGTAAGAGGAAATCCTATAGTGAAACTTGTAACCAGACAAGGAGTCCCTGCGTGGAGATTTTTCCTCACCTCCAGTTCTGGTGACAGCTGTAAAATTGTAGGTTTCCCTTCACTATCTCTCCTGGTGACAATCGTCACAAGAGCAAAAGATGAGAGTGTCTCTTTTCTTTTAAGGCCTCATTCACACGGAGCTCATAGCGTGGCGTGCACGTCCATAAACGGCCAATCCCGGGAGGGAGAGGTGCTGCGTGTGATTGCTGTCTGTGTCGAAGTGCGGACACCCAGACCTGCACTTAGGTGCAGTTCGGGTGTGCGTATGACAGCGTAAGGCCACGTCCTCCCATAGGGGAGAAGAGGCTGCTGCGCGCAATTACACAAAGCTCCTGTCCTTGCGTGTAATTCGATCCATTGCGTTCCGGGCTCGAACTTTTTTCACAACTCCCCCATACAATCCAATGGAAATGCAAAAGCATTTTGAAGCAGGATGGTGCAACATAGGAGGTCAACTGTAGGTCAGAAGGAGGTCAACTGCACCTGTCAATAAAGTCTGAATGATTTTAGAGGTATCTCAAAGTAAAATGCACCTGAAAGCAAGCTCCATTTGCTCATCAGCATAAGACCAAAGCCCATTCACACTGGCCCTAAATGGGTTGAAATACAGAATTTGCATAGCTCTACTGAGCAAATCCATCCTTGATGCTAGGGTTGCACAGATACCAAGTACAGTACTCGGTACAAGTATGAGTACATGTACCGATACTTTTGAGCTCCAAGACTAGACTAGAGAAAAATTCAAAAATTAGGAGGCCGCTGTCATTTGTAAGGAGCACACGGAGCTCCTGGGATTTGTACATCTCTGTTTTAATGTACGATTTAGTTTTTATAAATATAAATAAAGTGATGCACAGATACCAGTTTTGCGAGTACGAGTACTGGTACTTGCCGAGTACTTACAAGTACGAGTACTGATACATTTTTGTTTATTGTCATGTGACAGTTTTTCTAAAACAATACAGACTAATGATTTCAGGACAGTGGTGGAGCACCAGAGCCAGGTCCCAGCTGCAACCGCTGCAACCCTGGTAGTTCTCATGAAAATGCCAAGTATGTGCACTGGTACTCGAAAAGTATCTGTGCATCCCTACTTGATGCAGTACAATATTGTTCATTCTATTGCCTTACACCCAACGTGTCTAAAGAATGCATATAAAGGGATCATTAATCTTCAATATTTACACTGAAGCACTCTGGCCAAAAAAAAAATAAAATAAAATTGCCCCCAACCATCCAAGAACTGATTATTTTAAAGAAGTCATTTTTCCAAAGAGATGGGCTAACATGCAGTTATACCATATCCTGCAATTCTTTGGGGTTGTGAAGAACGATTTGCAGAAGCTGTTTCATCATGCCAGTCTTTGACCGATCTTGTTACTGTCCCTCTTCACAGATGTCATCACATCTGTAATGTAATAGGTGTGGGACCAGCAACCATATCACCAGAATGTTATATGGCCACTGTGGGGAGAAGAGGACCTGACCGCTTGCTGTCATGGTACAGTGAAGTAGGTATTGCTGGGTGTTAACTGTCTTTTTGTTAAGAGCAGGCAGTGGTTTGTTTATGATATGGGGTAGAAGGGAATTTCTTTTTAGTGGCTGATGTTTTGTTTTAATCAAATGCTCTAAAGCATATCTAAAGTACAATGTTACACAACTTCCCCCCCCCCGTCTTGGGAGGGGGGCCCAAGATTAAATCTTGCACCAGGGCCCTTTGGTTATTAGGTCCGCCACTGACTATAACTGAACAAATCAGTTTTCAGTTGAGACAAAAAATGTGTTACCGCAGTCTGAACAAGCCTGATGTTGCAGAAGATAGCAATCAATATGTTAGCAGCAGATGGTATAACTAATCTAAAGCATTTCTTGCCTGTGAAAGAGTCACCTCCTTCTTCATTGATTTTTTCAGGAAGAGAGACTCCTCCAGGTGAGCGCAGCCTTCGAGGGCTTGGTCCTGATGTGAGTGCAAGAGAAGATGGTGGGGAAGAGCTGTGATCACAGGCTGTAAGAGGTACAGATGCTCTAGTGCGGCATCCTAGAAAAGAAAATTATTACATTGAAGTATCTGTGAATGAGCGTTAAATAAATGGTAATACAGTACATATTGTTCCTATACCATGAGCACATTTATTTTTGTAAAATAGCACTCTTTCCTACATTTTTCTTAGTTTTATTTTGAGGTCATGTGACTGCAAAACCTGTATTATCCTCCTTCGAGGGGTGTGTCACATTCCAAAGAGGGTGGCTATGTTATTTTGTCATGCACAGCAAGGAAGCACGTTCCCCCGCAGTAGACGCTGTGTTCTAAGTGGTTAACGCTGTGTTCCAGCTGTTGTCTCAACAGCAAGGCCTCTGTTGGGAGCCACTGACCATCAAGAAAGTAGGGCTGAGTGGGGAGCATGGCTGCTAATCTAAACACTTGAGAAACAGGCACGCCATGCGACAGCACAGCATCCTGTGTCCCAGAGGAGGAAGCAGCGATCCACAAACTGACCACGCCAGCATGAATCTGCTTCTGTGCTTTGGATCGTCAAAATGAAAAATAGGGAAAGGGCATTGAAAGGATCACCAGGTATTCCACCAGGAAGAAATGTAAAAAGGCTATAAGAGATAGGCGCGATTTATCTTACATACCATATAATCACAATTACATACCGTATATGCAATAAAATCTTTTTTACTGTATCTGTACAGGAGCTCCATAATTTGGAATACTGAACTTCTCTCTCCTCATGCCTATAATATAGGGGGAAGTGTTCTGTAATCCACAGAAGAGACCCAGGAAGGCCTGATAACTCTGCCTGGGATTCCAATGCTGCGCAGGCAGAGTGTACAAGAAGTTATGAGCTCAATGGACTTCTGGCAGTTTAAAAGGTATTTATATTTTACATGTAGCCCTAGGTTTGCGCCAGTCCCATTTGTGCCATTTCAAAATAGCACCCTTTTTGGGTAGTCATATGACCGCCATTGAAACCACTACAGAGTCAGTGGCGTCTAGCATATCCTTCCTCCGCAGACCTCAGCCACGGAAGGATACGCAGGCGATCTCTCTACAACTCTACGTGGCTACAGTACAGAGTCTCTGATGGCTCGGGAAGGGGCTCTTCTCAGAGAGATAACTGTGCACACTTACAGACTTGGAGGCACACAGAGGTGCACTTGGAGATATGGAGGTGCTTAGAGCCGCGCTGGGGGCACAGGGGCACACTTGGAGATGCGCTTGTGGCACAGGGATACACATGAAGATACTGTGCACAGACACATAGAGGCATGCTGGGGGCACAGGGGTACCCTTGGACACAGGGCTGGCCTTAGGGGTGTGCGAGCTGTGCGGCCGCACAGGGCGCCATGGCAACAAGAGCACCGTGCGATCGACACAGCTCTATAAAAATTATGAAAAAAATTTAAAAAGCTATTTTTAAAAAGTGAAAACTGCACCCCCCTCCCCCCCAACCACACACACATATTATTAGACAAGTGCGAAGACTAAAAATTCATTTCAGATGAAATGAGCGAAAACTAAAAATTTTCATTTGTTTCATCAAACAAAACAAATGTATATGCTATTTTGGATTCAGTCATTGGTGTGTTCTGGAGGCAGGGCACATGACGTCATATAACATTGCACGTGTTGGGCGCCGCCATCTTGGTGTATATCTAGGTATACACCAAGATGGTGGGGCCAATATCGGTGTGTGACGTCACCTGACGCCACGCATGCATGGCGTCATGTAACGTCATGCTCCCTGCCTCCAAGATGGTGTCACGCATTCACAGAACACGCCGGTGGCCAACATTCTCAAACGATTTATTATATGCCTGAATAAATTTTTTGTATAATCGGACATATAATAATTCATTAATTTACATGTAGTCTGGGTTTTGTGTTCTGTTTTCTATTTTTACTTTTCTAGATATACTGACTTGAAAAAAGGGGTCGGCATGACAACCTGACACTTTATTTTTATAGACTCTATTGTAGTTTGACATTTATTGTTTAACTTCTGTTGTTTTATTTGATAAGAATACTTATATTGTGCCTACAAGTTTAATACCTTTGAATAAAAGTTTTATTTTTATCATACTTTTTAATATGTTTCTTTGCAGCTTAACAAAATAGGAGTCTTTAAATGGTGCGGATATTGGGGGAAATGGGTGTGGTTACGGGGGGTGTAGCCACTAAAGGGTGTGGCCACTGAGGAGTGTGGTCACCGAGGGGCGCTGGAAAGCTTTCTCGCACAGGGCGCCTAAAGGCCTAGGGCCGGCCCTGCTTGGACATATGGAGGTTCTTCAATGGATGTCTCTCCTCGCTCTCTCTCTCCTTTTTTTGATCATTACACTTAGTTTGATGATACATACTATGTTGTGTGGTTATTTAATACTGTGTATAAAACTGTTAAGCATTTATAACATTCATTTCAAAGCTTTAAATATAATGTATTATGTCACTTATGTCATTTTTGAGAGAGGACTGGAACCTAACTCTCTCACTTTCCATTGACTTACATTATATACTGGGTTTCTTTTTGCAACCATTCCTTCAGGAACCTAACCCTGACGTTAATTGAGGGTCATCTGTGTATCTTTTCTTGACTTACCTCTTGCAGTCAAGAGGGCGCTAACAGTCCGTTCACTTATTGCATTGAATCCAGCTTTAATGTCAAGAAAAGAGCGATGACTGGAACCAATTGTCGAGGTATCCTGTGTGCGGTGCTCTGAATATAAAAGAAATAAGAAGTTATTGAGCTCTGGATTTTAACGACCAGTTAGAAGATAAAGCAAATGTAAAATGAAAAAATAATAAAGACTGAGATACATATTAAAAAGGAAGAGCTTCCAGGAATGGCATCTGAAGGGCAAATTGTTGTTCTAAGGAACAATCATGAGAAAAGGAGGAACAACTCAGCTCTCAGGGTAAGCTAAATCTTATTTCATTTTGTTGCAAAGCCCTAATCTAGCCAGTCTGAAGACATTTCCCCCCACTTCCTGTCCCTGAAATACATTGTTTGTTAGGGTGTCACTGGGATGGGAAGTGAAAGAAAATACCCTGAACAGCCTCATATACTGTAATAAAAATGTCAGAGCCTGATGTTATCCAAAATGAGAATATTTGCCACAGAGGTGGGCATTAAGCCATTTTCCTGTATTTGGAAAGCGGTCCCCAATGCATACAATAAAAAAAACAAAAAACAATTTGAGGACTTTCTTTTAGCGTATGTTATTTTTTCACAATGCATGAGTTTATATTTTTTCTGACCTTGCTCTGTGGGCTGCTTTGGTTTGTGTCTTCAAAAGTACAACTCCTAGGTTTACTTAGCTTCCTAGGCATTCTTTATAAACTAAAGTCCCACAAGTGCTGAGATATCACAATTGCTACACATGCATAATTACATTGAACTGGAACTGAAGAAGATACGCTGATTTAAATGGAGGTTTGTTATCACTCATCAAACTGGGGAGACTGGGTATTAAAGTTGACCTCCAATTTAAATCCATAGCTACAAAGGATATAAATACACTTTGTGTAATATTTGGATATATTGTGCTGCACATAGCCTGTGCAACGAGTGAAGCTGTGGGAGGGACCCAGCAAACCCCATCCACTACAGACTGCCTGCAGGAAACTACATGAGGGTACACATACAAGGCCAGTCACCCTGCAGAAGGACAGAGCAGCAGTGACAGGCCTTTATTATAGGAAGCTTACGCACAAATGAAAAATTTCACGCTGCATTACAGCACAGATCGGGAAGAAATACACAAGACACACCAAGATTCATGTACGAATGCACATAGCTTTTGTATTTAGACAATATTTGCTTATCGTGAAGCTCAGCTTTAGCCCCTTCACGACTGACGATGAACAGTGTACGTCGCCAGCATCGGGGCTTAAAGGGGTGAAGAGGTTAAAGGCTTTTACCGCCGGGACTCTGTTTAAACTTGTAAAGCCGACAGTCTGCTTTACAGTAGAAGCGATTCTGTCGCCGTTTCACGGACGCACACAATTTTTAACCAGGGCATGTTGGGTATCTATTTACTCATTGTAACCTCATCCTTTATATTCTATTAAAGAAATGTGTATTTTATTGTGTTTTGGGGCATTTAAGTACATTTTTCATAAAATTTTGGGGTTTGATAAGGAGTTGCGCTAATATCGTGCAACATAAAAATTTGCAACTGCCACCATTTTATTCTACAGGGTCTTGGCTTTCAGAAAATATATAAAAGAACATACTGAGGGAACGTGCAAATAACCTACAGTGTACCACCCAAGCCTTGAGGTCTTTAACACTTTGTTAGGACAGACAGTGTGCATATCTAGTTTACCACTGATAATGAGATCTACCAGCACAGTGCAGACAGGGTTAATTATGGTAAACCATAATTTCCCAGCCCCCTCCTTAACATTAAATAACATTATATTACAAGGGGAAACTAGGTAGGATCATTAAGTATGTAAAACACAAGTAATAATGTAAGCAGTCATTTGGTGTAAGCAGTCATTTGGTAAATATTTTTTTGGGGGTAATGCTATGTGAATAGGAACATTTAACAAATATAAAAGTGGAAATACACTTTAGGTGAACAATTTTTCTCAGATTTACCAGCAGAGGGCAGCATCACTAAAGTTTACCGTAAGGCGGGCAAAGTAGGGTGCTAGACCTACAAAGCTGTGACATGCAGAGAAGCAGGATAAGTGCAAAACCACACTTGTGCATGTCAGCTACAAGCAAGGCAACAAAGGTCTGTTGTCTAAGCCTGGTGTACATAAAAGCCATCACAGAAATGGCAGATGTACAACAGGATTTTTGGACTTATCATAAAATTGAGTTCATTAAGGGACATGGCATCAGAAGTAAATCAGAGACAACTGGGTTATACTGCTGCCTGCAAGCAAAACACCCTTAGCCAGCCTAGTATACCCCTCCCACTCCCATTATGCTACCGTTTTGTATTAGGAGTCAATCACAAACACTTGGGGGTGGGACCTGTTTCCCTTTATGAACTCCAAGAAATGTTATTTACAATAAGTACAAAATTCCTGTTTTCTTTATCAATCATTAAGCGGCATACATCAGAGGTAAATCAGGGAAGAATGGGATGTCCAAACTCAGAGCAACACAGCCAAGAAAAATGCTAACAAGCCCACAGAAAAACAGTGTAAAAACTGGGGCTAGCCTGCTACTCAAAGAGCTGCCTGTAGGACTTTAAGCCCAAAGCTTGCATCAGTTGAGGCTTGAACATCCATCTGGTAAAATTTAGAGACGTATGAATGAATGAAAAAAAGGTTTGCAAATCTAAGAAACAGATGCCTGATGCCGAAAGGCACAAGAAGCACATACTGATAAAGTAGAGTGTGCCTTTTATGGGAAAAGGTGGAAACTTATCCTTAGGCCTATATGCCTATATGATGATGTATCAGAGCCACCAAGAAATGGTGGAGCGAGAAGCATGTTGCTCCTTTAGTGGACCCTAAGGAACGACAAAAAGAGAGTAAGTCTTCCTGAAGGAAGATGTGGCTGTAAGATAAACATGAACAGCTCTCACCACATCCAAGCAGTGAAGAATGAGCTCCTTAGAATGCACTGGGGTTGGATAGAGAGACAGAAATACAATGTCCTGGTTAAGGTGAGGAGGCGGCTCTGGACCTCAAGACAACTTTGTCTTTGTATAGAAAAAGAAAGGTTCTTTACAAGACAGGACTACTAACTCAGAAATGTGCCTCACGGAGGTAATAGCAGGTAGGAGGGCAACCTAGTAAGTGAGAGCTCACAGTGGAATATCCTTAATAGGTTCAAAGAGCAGTTTATAAAGAGCTAACAGAATCAGGCTGAGATGCCAGGGAGTAGCTGGAGGTTGTACAGGTGGGACTATATGAGTGACTTGCTCAGGTTGTTATTGAATTTTGAGACCATGGGGTCCACATCGGGTGTCCCCTACCTGTAACAGAGGTCCTGGAACACATCTGGGTGAAGAGACCATTCCAGGTGCTGTTGGCTGAGGAAGTCTGCCTGTCACATTTCCTAACCTGGAATGTGAATAGCAGACAAGGATGGAACGTGAAGTCTGGGACAAGATAGAATCTTTTCTGCTTCTCTTTCCACAGCAGAATTTGGCAAATGGGACTGCCTCAGATGAGGCTGCCATAAAGCCCAGAACTGAAAATGCAAAAGCAGAGAGTTGGATGGCTTCTAGTCTGTAGAGTCCGAATCTAGGATCAGAGAGTTTGGAGTTTGTCTTGTAGAACTCTGAACTGAGCAGCATCCAGAATGAGACCCAAATACTCCAAGCAATGAGTCAGTCCCAGCACTGACTTCTAAAGGTTCAGGATCCAACTGAACCTTTATAGAGTGTGAACAGTCCGTCGTACATTGACTGACAAAGTCTCAGGATGTCCTCTAGGCATCCTACTATGGGTATGCACTGAAAACACAGGAAGGCTAACACTGGACCTAGTACCTTGGTGAATACTCACAGCATGGAAGACAGACCAAATGCAAATGCTACAAACTAGTAATGTTGTGTGCCCTCACCAAATTACAGGTAGCATTGATGTGCTGGATAGACGGGGACATGCAAGTATGCATCCTTTTTGATTTTGATGTCCACAGTGGCTAGAAAGTATCCCTGATGGTTGAACCTAAATGAAGAAATTGAGTGCCTTTAGATCCATTTCTGCTTCTGGAACAATGGTAATAGCTCTTTGACTTAGGAGGTCTTTCAGAGCAGCGTGGAGGTCTGTTAGCCTGTGCAGAGACATGGGCAGGGGTAGAGATTGAAACTCTAGCTTGACACCACGTGTTTTACCCATGGAGATGCTTTTGGTCCAGGTGTCTGCAAATTCAAACAGATGTCCCCCCCACTTTGGAAAGTGGGGGCATCCCTTCATTGCAAAGACTGCCATTGGGCTGCCATTGTAGACCTGTTTTACCAATACTAGACACCTGGTTGTCTCTGGCTTCAATACTTCCTAAATCGCTGTCCTGAAACAAGCATGAAGTTTAGAAAGTCAGAACAAAATCAGAACTGCTGGTCTGCATGCTTGATCCTGGTCTATGTCTGTGATGATATTAAAGCCATTGGATTAAAATGACAGCCAGCCATAGCTAGTATTATCAGAAAGAGAAGACAGCTAGGACAGACTCTATTTTCTCACAGGTTTCCTTTAAGAACATCCAGTGAAAGCTAATTTACTCTTCTGGAATTGTAAACACATATGTTGTAATATGGGTGTTCAAATGTGCACCGTGGGAACATTCATTTTCTGTATGCATTTTGTGGTGGAGTGGGGGGGGGTGTAGTTTTTGGCATACAGTTCCATGCATTAAATGAATGTATAGCATTTTACAGGCATTTTACAAGCAGTAGCAACGTTCCTGTGAGAATGGCCCAACGGGAAACTGGAAGCAGCAAGCAAGATGCAAATTTTTTTTAAAGTGCACCATACTAAGGATTTGTGTACACATGCATTGTTTACCACAATGTAGATTCCATCAATGGTACAGCATGGAAGACAGTTCTGAGACTGCGTTTGACCTGCTTTGAGTTTCATTGCTCTGAATGCAGTATGTGCTATTTGAGAAGCATTTGCATTGCAGGCAAAGCAGGACAAAAAGAGTCCTTTGTCTTCAAAAGCATACATTTGAGCAGCAAAATGTCTAAATACAAAAGTCAGCATTTGACTGCAACCCCTTTGTACACGAGCCCTTAAACACGAAAAGAATGGTGCAGAACATTACATGCACTTCAGGTGCAGTTAAAAGGTATGTTAAAGCATTTTCCTTAAATTCAGATGTCTGCAGAGGCCTTTAATCTACTATCCACCTTGTACTGCTCTCTGCTTATCTAGAGGAGAAAACTGCAACCTGGACTTTATGTATTATAGAAGATTACAGTTACCTCATTTTATAGGATCTGCTGCTTTCTTAAATGAGCAAATGTAATAAATACTTCTGTTTACTGCTGAAAAGCATCTGCATGGTCAGCAAGTATGCACAGTGACATTTATCACCCAAAAAGCAGCACATTGTTATGCATATACTAAGAATTTGAAGTAACAACTAGAGTTCTGCCACCTGGTGGGAACTGATGAAATTACTAATAATTCACATACATTTAAAAAAGCTTTTAAAGGCTTTTTTGACATATGAAAAAGACCAGCAAAATGTAAGTAATCAAAGTGTGTCAAAGTTTAAAAAAATGTTCACATATAGTCTTAGTCAGATGTATGTATATCCATGGAGTCGGTCATATTTTCTCATCATTCAAGCAAAAAAAATGTGTCGCCTGCTGATCTGTTTATCTCACTGAGAAGGTGTGTGTAAATAAAAACATGAGGCACTCTGCAAACTCTCATCATGTCAAATACCCATAATGCACCTGGTAGTCACAGACCTTGTCATCTTTGTCTATGCAAACATTACTTACATGCACATGAATATGTGGTGTCATTTTTTTTACTGATAGATACACTTTAAATTAGCACACATTACTTTGTGTATAACAACATTAAAGCATAGTTAAAATCTGATATCAATATATATAATGTATGTGATCCTTTTTTTAAAAAGAACATTCGATTTCAAAATATTTTTATTATTTGTATACAATTATTATTATTATTATTGCAAAATAGATCTAATGCAAGATACCTTTACTGTAGTGTGTGCAGAGAATGCTGATCTGTTTAATAGGAAAAGTCCAGCACTAGCTCTGCATTCGTTGATGGATCCCTACTGTACATGTGTAACATCACATCTCGCTATTGGGCCTCTACTCAGAGCACAACAATGATATGGCCGACTCATAGACTTACATTGTGAGAAACAGTAAAGCAAAACTACTGTGTGGCACTGACTTATCTCTGCTGCAGGACCCATGAGTGCCTCTATACCTACTTTAGATTTGTATGGATACTTTTGGGAGGAGCATCCAGGCATTTACCTTACAGAGTGTGGTGGCTAGCCATGGGACTATGTAATGATCTAACATAGCTGCTCTCATTTACATATACTGTATATTCTGATAAACGATACTGTATATAGAAACATAGGTTTTTAACACATAAACACACATTGATAAGATCATTTACATCAGGTTGATCTATCTTACATGTATATGTAAAAAGTAATTGAGAAGACCAAAGTATATCAAAGGTCAAAACTTTTTTAGGGGTTAGAAGCTCCATCAGGTTTTTATTGCGGTCTCTGCTGGGGAGATTCACCATTTGTATTTGTACATGAAACTCCTGTCACTGGGACAGAAGGAACGTCTGACAGTTGTCACAGAGACCATATACAGTATATTGTCCACCAAGGTTAGTCAAGATGGTCAAATCGCAGTGCCACGCCCACTAACATGTATACTATAAATCACACAAAGCAATTGGGTTGCTTTCTCGAAAAGGAACTCATTTCACGCTTAGTTGCATAAAAATGTTTTTTCTTAACATTTATTGATTTACACATAAATACCAAAATACATAAAAACATAAACCCACTCCTATCAATTCCCCCCAGACTATAACTACTGCATCCACTACATTAGATTAACCAACTTCCTCATAGATTTGCACAACCTCACATATAAATATGTACAAGGCATAAATAACATGATTCATTCTTTCCAATAACATGCAGTCTTTCCAACGCATTTCACAGAGTGCTTCTTCAGAGAATTCAAGGTAATTAGATCTGGCTGGGACAAATCATGTTTAAACATTTTTAAAAGAAACATGAAACAAATAATTTAACACAGTAGAGGCTTAAATGACAACTTTTATGTTCAGTATGCAGCCTTGTTTGTACTCTCCAGGTGGCCCCGCCAGGCTTGGTTTGTAAGGGGTATATTTGTTTTCCCCTTGGCACCAAGGATTTTCCACTGACCATGGATGTCCCACAGTGAGTACAAAAAAAGCTGCATACTGAACATAAAAGTTGTAATTTAAGTCTCTACTGTGTCAAATTGTTGTAGTCTAGGGGGAATTGATGGGACATAGTCATGCTTTTATGTATTTTAGTATTTATTTGTACATCAATAAATGTGAAGAAAAAACATTTTTATGGAATTAAACGTGAAATGAGTGCCATTTCAAAAGACCCCCATCCAATTACTTTGTGTGATTTATAGTTGACAGTTGTCACTGGCGCAGGAGATGAGGGGAATCCTTCCATTGGAAGGAAGGTTGTTCCAGTAACAACTGTCTAAGGGGAGATATTTGACATTCCAGATGATCCCATTTAAAACAGAAAGGCATACCATTACCAGCGACCAGTGCAAGAATTTCAGTACATCAGTTTTTCTGCATACCAGGAACATAATAACATACACAATGCAAGCATCCTTAACTTACTAGTAATAATCCTAAATTCACATACGGTATATTTTATGTACAGTGACAGATTAGGTACATTTTATATTATAAATAGGTGTGTACCCCATTTAGCATGATAATGTCCCCAGCATTTACCCATCCTTTCACTGTGCAAACATCAATACATTGTACAACTTCTCAAGATTGACTAGTGAATGCTGTGCTCAGCCAAAAATAACACGATACAAATGAATAGCCCAAGATTAAATAACAAAACCAGCTTTTGCTGCATAATTCACCTTCAGTCTGGAGATATCTTCCACAGTACACTTATTCTACCACTGGATGTCCTTAGTCTAATGGCTAGCATCATTCAACCCATTTTCTCTGAGCCCAGGTTGCCCTGGACCTACTCCAGTCTGTTACTGGATATGGAAAGGAGGAGCAGCACAGTCACAAGCTCATCCCTCTATCACTCTGCCCTACCCATCAGCATGCTCCATGCCAGCACATGAACTGATTTGTTTCTTGTGCTGCTCCTTCCTTTAACACTCGGCTGTATAGGCACTGCAAGAGACTTATGTACTTACACTGCTTGCATTTGTTAAATACATTTAATGATGCATTAATGATTACAGAGCTGCAATATTTTGTGCCGTTTAAATCTGCCTAGAATTCAGCTTTAAGTTTACCAATGTAGTTTAGCATTTGGAACTAGCAGTCACTGGAATGGATATTATCCTAGTCATGGACAGTCCACATCAGATGTCTCCTAGCCCAATGCAAATGCTCTCAGCAGTTTACATGGATAGGAGAGGGTACCCCTATAGTTGTGTGCAGTTGTGCAGCCAACAGTGCAACACATTGTACATTCCAATATTGGTTATTGTACCTAACAAATGTAATGAAGTATGGATTTATGTAACTTGAAGTGGTAACTTGATGGCACAAGATCTCTCTCACTTTTATCCATCAAAGGCGGCCTCCTACAAGATGTAGAGGTTTAATTGGAGACAGAGAGTTCTGATATATTTTTTGCACACCTTTAAGACTGCCACCTTCAACAGATAAAAGAAGTCTATGGTTTGGATAATATACAAAACTGCTTACTCGGTACCTACACTTACATAAGGAACAGGTAGGTTTAACTTACCTTTGCTCAATCCTCCTTGATCCCACAAATGTTTTGTGATCTCATTGGTCCATGATTCTTTCACACTAGTGGTTTCAGCTTGCAGGAGTAATGTTTCCCTTGATTTCTGACGGCGGAACCAAAGTTCAATCCGTGTGTCCCCCTCTGTAGCATTTTCTGTAATGCCCATATCAGCTGTCTGAATAAGAATAAGATACATTAGATCTTTTTGAGTGGAAAAAAATGTGAATTAAAACCTGTATGTTGTTTTTGTTTGTTGGATCAGAATAGAAACCAACTTGATTTAATAACCAAATATCTTCCTTAACCCTTATTCCTCCAGTGCTCATTGGAGGGACAGACGGGAGGGGATGTGCACAGCTGGCTCTGCATCTAGATATATTGTCGGGATCCTTCGCGGCTGCAGCGCAGCTGTGTTTTGGGCCCTCCTGACACCCAAAAGAGAACTAACGTCAAAAAAGGTTTGGCCATAGTTCTCTTTTATTAAGCAGAATTGATTTTATTAAGCAGAATTGATATTTGTTAAGCATTTATTTTTCCCTTTTTGTTTTTTTTACTTTCAAATCTGCCGCTGGTTCCGCCCCCCGTTACGCGGACGCTCGCAAGTGACAGAACAGGGAAGACAGATGCCGGCATCGGCCAGAGGACACAGCGAGGATGTTGGACAAGGTAAGACGCTACAGTGTAATCCCAAGTGTGGCTCGGGGTTACCGCTTTTGGTAATGAAAATGAACCCCAAGACACACTCGGAATTACCGCCAGGGAGGTTAATGTGTAACATATTTTGTATAGCTAATACTATTCCAAATATTTTCACTAATTTGTTTTCTCCTATTTATCCCATGTTACAGGGAGTCTAAATATGTGTAGGTTTTGTTACATACGTCAGTGTTGTATGATTATTAAACAAGTGCGCATATTAAAGATTTCTAGATACAGTTGTGCTCAAAAGCTTGCATACCCTTGGAGAATGGGTAATAAATGTACCATTTGTAAAGAAAACATGAGTGAGCAGGCAAAACACTTTTCTTTTATTTCTTTATACACAGACACTAATTGCAATTTAAAAAGCCACAGATGTGGGAAATTAACCTTTAGCAAATTTTAATGTGTGTGTGTCACCTTTTGTGTCTTTAACAAGGCCAAGCATTCCAGGGTATGTAAACTTTTGATCAGAGCCATTTGAGTAATTTCTGTTATCATTATGATTTAAAAAGGAGCATCAAACAACTATGTAATAATAAATGGCTTCATATGAACACTACACTTAAATAAAAGACAGTTTTTTGGCATGATCAGTCATATTTTCAATATCAATACCAAAATGTTATGATTTCTGAGTATGCAAACTTTTGAACACAACTGTATTAGGCATTTGTCAATGCAATGGTTCTAATTCACCAAATTAAGTTTGTAATTAACAAATAATTATAAGGCTGGGTTCATACCTGGGCGTTTTTCAGCGCTGATCGAAAAAACGCTCAAGCAGTCAAATCCTATTAACTCCCATGGGCATGGTTCCCAACTGGGCATATTTCAGACGAAATAGTACAGGAGCTTCTTTGGGGCGGATTTCAGCACGTATCCATTGGTATGCCTGAGTGTGGCTCGGGGTTAACAAAGTGGTAACCCCGAGCCACACTCGGGAATACAGAGTAGGTCTTACCTTGTCCGCGATCCCCGCTGTGTCCTCCGGCCGCTGACGTCTTACGGTTTCCGTCCCATGCGAGCGTCCGCGTCGCAGGGGGGCGGAACCGGCGGGAAGTTTTAAAGTTTTAAGAAAAAAAGATAGAGAAAAAAAGGAAAAAAAAAAATCACACCGCCATGGAGGTTAAAAAACAAGCGTTGAACGCGCGTTTCATTGAACAAAAAAAGTGCTTAAATGTGCTTAATAAACTAGGATAAAACGCGCCTATTAGGAACGCCCAGGTGTGAACCCAGCCGAAGATCAAAACTGTGTGTACTTGTGAAACAGTGAAAAATGCAAATAGTTACTTAAAACTTTAAATAGGCAAATCGTTATAGCTAATCAATTTGGAATTAAACTAAAATGGCAGCCCTAAAATTATTCTGGTGTGCACAGGAATATTTAATACATAATAGGCGTTTATGTACATTTGTGTTTATGCGCATGTATGTGTGCATGTCGTGGGTTTCACATATTTTTACATGGGGGCTGACAAACCAACTTTATGTAGATATAAGGTGTCTAATAAACCCCTGATGCCTCCTCTGCATGTAGCCCCTGCAGTTTGGGACCAGAGGCTTACCAGGCCACCATGGCTGGGATTTTTTGACAGCTCTGAATAGCCTATGCTACCCCAAAGGTCCTAGGCTCATCTTGCTCTTCTGTGTGCCCATGACCTTTTGGAGGAGGATACACTTTTCAGAGGGTGGCATACTTTGCCACTGAAATGTAAAAAAAAGTGTTAGCTCTGCGTGAAATGTGTGAATCTTGGGTGATAATAACATTTATAAACAGACCCCAAAGTGTTTGTTTTTAGCCCTGTCATAACACAATTATAGTGGTGGCAGTGAAAGGGTAAGTTAAGCAGAAAGGTTGATTGCTAATCACTCAGAAGAGTTACCAACATCAAGTGTGTGGGTCCCACAGAATCATTTTGCAGCTCATCCTTGGAGAGCAGAGCTGTGGAGCTTTGGAATAAAACAGACTTCAATAACAACCTTTCTGCCACAGGAACTTACCTTAAAAGATGTTAATTTACAGTGGGGGGACTGAAGGGGCTAAATGTGGTCATGTCACCATCTAATCATTGCATACTGTGCATATGCTGCTCTGTTATGTCTGGTTTCTTACTTTAAAAGCCTGTTTAAAGCCGTATGTCTCCAGACCTCCCTCTGCTGTCTTCAGTTTGCTTAGCAGAAGCAGTTTTTGGAACAGAAATACATGTCGCAAAGATTTCTTTCTTCCAGATAGTACTGTGAACACATCCTTCAGCAAAAGGCGACCATGTTCCTTCTCATCCACCTAAATAACAAGATGTTAGAAAAGCCCACTCAGCTTCCACAAAAATCCCATGACACAACAAGAAAATGACCAGACGTATAAGAAAAATAGAAATGTACGCTTGTTTGTGTCCTTACCCTTTACAGACTCTTGAATGACCAGTGGGAAGCGTTTACATTTTGGTGATTACTTTCTTATATTTGAGCACCAGCCAAATATACTGGTTCCATTCAAAAAATAGCTCTCTGTATATTGAGATACCTGTCTGAGTTCCTAATATATAGATGTCTTGCTGCACTCCTTACCGGTATAGGATGTTCCTTGAAACCCTGGTGGGTGCTCGTAGTGACCATGGATGGCGCCGTGAAGATATACAAGTTTGCAAAAGGATGTCACCAGCACACCATTTTAAATGAAATCAACAAAAGTCCATTTATTAATGGAGTACTGTCATTCCAGTACTGACATTATTCCATTAATAAATGGACTTTGTTGATTTCACTTAAAATGGTGTGCTAGTGACATCCTTTTGCAAACCTGTCTGAGTTCCTGCCACACAGCAGTTACTAGTACTTTACATTATCACTGGTGTAATGTAGAGTAATTAAAGCATTCTAATGTTGTTACTAGGGATGCCCCGATATATCGGCCGCCGAAAGATATCGGCAGAAAATGGCACTTTTTCTATTTTAAAAGGGAAATATCAGGGGTCTGTTTGGACCCCAAATATTTCCCCAAAGCCCCTTAGTATAAGACGGGTCAACCGTGTGTAATTCTGTGCATAGTTGTCTATAAAAGCACACTTAAAGTAGGCAACCCTGCCTTCAACTAGAGCCTTACCTCAAATCCCCGGATGGCTTCAGCAGCTAGCAGGTTTTTCCCATGGTGCACCAGAGAGCCCACAAGTTCGCGAGCAGCATGTAGAGATTGACGCTCCTGTTCGCTGTCCTGGTCACATTCAAGCATCATGTCTGCCAGAAAGCGCTGGTACAAATCCAACTGTTCCAGTGGTCTATGCAGAATACCCCAAGAGTCTTCCTCCTCCTTCTGGTCCCTTTTCTTGCCCTTTAGGAGAAATAGAAATATATTATGTATCCATATTCCAGATATGTTTTCCATTTTTTTATCCAAGGGTAACATATCCTTTTTATTTATATGTGTATTAATAAGTGTATCTTCCAAAACTGATGGAATCTTGTAAATTACTTTTTTTTAGTAAGTGCTGGGCTATGGCCTAACCAGGGGCATACTGCTGCTGTTCTAATAAAACCTCTAGTGTCACATTGATAAAGCTCTCCTAGGAAACTGCTGTCTACATATCCATTTTATGAGTACTGTAAAATGCAGGCACAGTGTGTACTATTTCTAGCAATGTATTGTGCTGTGCAGAGAGTAGAACATAAATAGGCTCTTAAGGTATATAAAGCTGAAAAATAATATAGGATGGAGCATACCTACACACTACATGTATGAGCCAAAAGCTTCAGGCTACATATGCAAAGTAATCATACTCATGTGAAGTGACTATTTTAAAAATACTGAAACCAAAGTCATGTCTGCAAAGAAAAGGGTTCATTACTTTTGCTTCTTGCCTCCCACCTCTGCTGTGTTTACAAGCAATGCTAGCATCAGCATCTGACCCTTTAAGGAGTGTTGAAACTCTTGCATGCTATGGTTACTTCCTCTTGCCTTTAGGTGATTGGTCTGTGTGGACTTTGTACAATACCAGGCCTTTGGTAAGAATCCAAATGTTACAGATCCCATGTTTGTGCAGGTTTACTGGAAACTTTACACAAAAGTATAATGCAGGTTTACAGAGAGTATGTACCCTTCGGTTGGGATTTTAGATTGTATGCTGCTTTCGGAGCAGTCACTTATGGATTGTCTATTTAATCCGGTGCTAAGGAATTTGCAAGCACTATGAGAAATAAAAAAGATAAGATCCAATCCACCTACATACATTAATAACAGCAAACAAATTTTCTGAAGTGTGGTCGGTTTTAGATATTTAAAGAGATGGTTGTTTATCCGTTTCTTGGTTCTGTATAAATAAAGCTCAGGGCTTTTCCTTTAAACAAGGACATCAATTCACTTCCAGCACATACAGAAAAACCACAAAAAGGACCTAATCCTGACCCTTTAGAAAGTTTCCCCATGACTCACCTTTAAACTGCCACTGGGGGATGGAAGGAACAGCTCAACCTTCTGTCTGTTCTTCACATACAGGGAGTATAAGCGTAACTGGTCAGCCTGAAAAACATGAGACAACACATGTGGCTATCACTGATGGTAAAAAAACAGATATAGTCAGACTACTGGAAATGGTAACATGTGTTACGTTGCTACATTAAGTAGATTGCTGTTATCACATACGAATTACTTCAGACAAATTGTGGAATGTAGAAGCACAGCTGTGGGGCAGATAGATTAGGATCCAAGAAAGCATACTCACATGTTGCAGGAAGCAGTATGACACAGTGAAGGGGTGAGACACACAGTTCTGGAGGTCTCTCAAGAAGTGAGTGTGGAAGTTGAGGAGTTGCTCCAGGCTACCTCTGAGTGCCAGGCCAGCCGGACATGATCCCCTGACCTCCAGAGACCGGCGCAAAGACTGCACGTAACTCCTCTCTGAGCACAGGAGGTCTAACAGAATGCGCTGGGGAGATCTGGCATGAAGACAAATAATATAACGTGGTAAATGACAACAAAAAGCACATACATATAAACATATAAATATGTTTATATAAACAAAAATGTTAATCAGGACCAAATGATTCAGCAATGCCACTTGCTACATACATACATACATACATACACATGTACACATGTATGACAATCCCAAACTGATAATGTTACGCAATAAATCTAGAGCATATTTCCCACATATTTCGCAAATATGGATCCCTCAGGAGAATGACTTGTTGGAAAACCTTTCTAATGGTCTGTGAGAAAAGACAGGGACACTGTTTGGTGCCACAAATAGTTTGTTTATTTGCAAAACACTTCCCTGGTAACAGTTCTGCTACAGCTCAACTTGTAAATGGGGGTTCAGGCCATCAGCACCTAGTCAGCTATATATAGACTGTAGTCGATGGTAAGGTTAAGTGCTTACCACTTTGTAACTTTGTAAAAAAAGATACTTTTTTATAATCAAAATTATTGGACAAATCATACAAACATGTACATGTTATGCATTGTCAAAATATGCAATAAAAATTATCTGAGATGAGCTTGTAACAACAAATTGTACATCTTATCATAAATTACAAAATAAAGACAATAGTTCTATTGAGGCACACAAACTGTTAACTTGTAGAAGAAGTTTTGTAATAAGGTACATTTACAGCAACCTTTGGCGTTGTATTTTTCATAAAAGCAAACTTGTTAGGGAGATTGAAGTGTGATCGTGTCTGGAGGTCTATATAAGGTGATTAAGAGCTTCAGACTGAGGTCAGATGTTTGCAGGAATTGGAACAAGATACCCAGTACCCCCATATTTGATCACATTTAGTGGGGCATGCTCTGGCCTCGTAAGTTATTCTGTAAAAGAGTAGTACTTTATTAACTAGTTGTTTCCACAAATGGATGTCTAAGACCTCAGTTGTCCTCCAGTTCGGTTCTATAGTCTTCCTTGCATAGAAAATCAGTAGGCATATAAATGCTTTTTTTTGTGCATTTCCAAAAATGCCAAATAGCTACCATACTGGGTTGCATAAAATTGGAATAATATGATTCTGAGAGATAAATGTAGTAACTTGTAATCTCAAGGGTCTGATTGTAGCAGAATTCCACGTGTGAAGAATGTCTCTTTCCACCAATTGGCAATTATGAAAGGCAGGAGTGTCCCATTTGCACATTTTAACCAATCTAACAGGGATAAAATATTCTCTACAAAAATACTGCAATTCTATGAGTTTATCTCTTGCAGACATGACTGTGAAAATATAGGAATTGGAGAACTATTTTCATTGATGTTCTTGTATTCCATGATGTCAGGGACATCTTAACTTCATTGTTTCAGAATATAAGGTAACTTAGAGGGTTCCCTGTAGTATATAGTCTGGAAATGAGGGCTGAAGCAAAACATTCTGCAACCTCAGCTGAATTTCAGCTGAAAAAGTACTCCCATTACTCCAGTTTCCTCCCATGCTCTAAAGACCTGTTGGTAGGTTAATTGGCTCCTGTCTTAAATTGGCCCTGGTACATGCAAGATAGGGACCTTAGATTGTAAACTCAACAAAAGCAGGGATTGATGTGAATGAATAGTATGTAAAGGGCTGAGTACATTTATTTAAACTTTAAATAAATAAAGTTTATTTTACACATTGAATTACATGGACTAGTTTGCTGTCAGATTAACATTTGGTAAGCCATTTTAGGAACTGCAATCCATGCTACTAAGCAATGCCACCTCTTGTTTCCAAATGAGAAGCACCATATGGTACTTACCTGTGTGTCTGGTTTTCCTTTCTCATTTGCTTTTAGGGGCATGCACCTAGTAGTCATCTAGACTATGCATACACATGTGAACAGCTGTACAGTGGCCAATCTGCTACAGAATAGGCTGAAACAACAGGTCTATATTACCCTTACTGTACATTCTATTGTCACAGAGTGACTCAATTTGTGTCTTGTTGGGTGAGCTATAGCAAACGAAATATATAGACGTTTATTGACGTATGAGCAGCATAATGTGGTACACTCAATGCTGTTGTTGGGTGAGCTCCCTTTGAGGGCTATCACACTAGATTTACAGAACTTTCACCTACGTTTTCCATATTTTCAAATTGGATTTAATTGAAAAATGTATTAATCTTGGGTGACAGTTGTGTAAATCTTGTGTGAAAACATTTATAAATAGACCTCTTAGTACTATGTTTTGTTACTGAACTTTGTTCCTGTCATAAACACTAATTTATTTGGCCAGCGTGGAACCTAACCTGTTTTACTTTTGCCACTGGCTTACAATTCTAAGGGGACTGTCGGCTATTATCTGATTTTAAGTTCTTGAGAACTGTTCTGTACTCAGGTTGGATTTACAACACAATCCTGTAAGCAGGGGACTTGGAGTTACAATATAAAGCAGCGGTCTCAAAGTACAGGCCCGCGGTCCAACTCCGGCCTACGAGCTGGTACTAAGTGGCCCGCAGCCAGCTGACAAGTCGGGTACACGGTCTCCTGTGGCAGGTGAGGCTCTGAGAATTATGGAGGAAAAAGCTGTCAGCTTCATGTCTGAAGCTGACAGCTTTTTCTCCATTCAGATCGGCATCTAACAGGTTACACAGCCTCCCCGCTGTGTAACCTGTCATGGACGGAGCGCCTCAGCATCAGCTGGCCCTTCGGCTGGCCGTTCAAGAGGCTTCAGGTGTCACTACTGCTCAGCCGAGCCAAAGCATATGCGTTCGGCTCGGTTGAGCTCCCCGGCTGCTGTACGGAATAGCGAATTAGTGAATAACCCCCTAATGTTTCTCTGCTGCAGCTAAGCAACAGTTACTGGTTTTGTCCTTCCTCCAGCCTGTGATGAGCGGGCTGGACACATAAGCTCATCTCTCTATCTTAATTTCTCTCTTATCAGCATGGCCCTTGTTGTCACTAAAGCACAACTGTTTGGCTCCTTGTCCTGCTTCCCAAGTCTGAGCTCTGTTGTA
This sequence comes from Nanorana parkeri, assembly GCF_000935625.1. Lineage (NCBI taxonomy): Eukaryota > Metazoa > Chordata > Amphibia > Anura > Dicroglossidae > Nanorana > Nanorana parkeri. Next base: position 121,390 of record NW_017306467.1, on the reverse strand, counting down.
AAGGGGATTGCAAGAGGCTAATATCAGGTCAAATTCAGGTTCTTACACTGTTCTTTTTTTAAACATTACATTTAAGTATGCATTCATAAATACAGAGCTGCATTCATTTGTATCTTGTATATTGGTCTGGAATTCAGCTTTGAAAGGATAGGAGCAGTAATGCACAATGCTGTCACACACTGTGTTTGCATGCCATCTGTTTAGAGGGTACCCATTGCCATTCCTATTCAGGAAGGCAGTAGATGTTTGTGTTTCAGGGTAATGGGATCTGTACATCAATGCAACACAGTGAGTTTTGTTCAAATATTATAACTCTTCTGATAAATTCCAAAGGGACGGTTGACTATAGACATCTTAACCTTTAACAGAAAGGGGCTGCTGTGGATGAAGCCTTTGACTGGCGTGGCTATAATAACTACATGTCTTTCTAGTCACACAAACTGAAACATAGCAACAATATTTTTTCAAAAAAGCTTTCTAGAAACCAGACTGGGGCAAAATGCATATGAAAGTATTTCAACTTCAATGAATGAATGTGGTAAAATAACAGCAATGGGCTATGCAGCTCCTTATCACGGAGGCATCCACCAGATAAATATTTTATCTTTACTTGTTGGAAAACACATACTTTAGATTCGTTGCATAGTTCCTATGGCTGTGAACTGCTACTACAATACATGACAACATGGAGTGTTATATCTGGCAACTCATACCAGTAAATTATTCCTGTAGTGATGGGCAGATTAGTGACACAAATATTCTATTCATTTGAAAAACACTTATCTGGGTAAAGTCATTTTATACTGAGCTAGATACTGTAAGCAATGCTACAGCCCAGCTTGAAGACAATATGCAGAGACAATGAATGTAGAAAAGAAGCTGAGCACTGTATTCTGCCATCGATTAAAGTAGATTCAACAAAGGTATCATTGCAACTGAAAACATTGTGGAAAAGGAAAACGCCTGCTAGTAACAATTAAGACCATGTGTGAAATTATATTAGATAAGCATAAAATATATGATCATGCTATTCAAACTTGTACTACAGAAAAAGGCTGAGCAGAACAACAGATTTTGATATTATATATATATATATA
>NW_017306467.1:97546-120265 GCF_000935625.1 Nanorana parkeri | reverse complement strand
CCTCTGGAGGCCCCCGCAGATCATGCAGACGTGGCCACCTAAACAGGCACTGTAGAGGGCCGCCCGAGGGGGCCTACAGAGGACCCACTTCAGGAGCGAGCGGCGGCCGATTAGAGAGCCGGGTCTGATGCGGACAGGCTGACAGGGAGCTGCGGTGACGGCCGCACGGTCAGTTCGCCCGGGGCAAGCACCCCCCTCGCTACGCCACTGGCTGGGAGTGTTGGATGTGCAGAAAGGCAGCAGAGGGATGGAGCAGCTGCGGCCACAACAGACCCCCACAACCAGGGTCCAGGGGGCCCCACTGACCACCAGTGGGTGGTCTTTGCCGCGCACTCCCGTCCGAAAATCCGAAACTGCTCGGTCGGCAGCAAAGCATCTTGGGGCGGGCACAGTTCGGATTTTTGGCTGGGAGACGAGGAGGGACACAAGGTAAGTCTATGGACACGTGCACCCGCATGCAGACACTGTGGGACAGGAAGTGCCAGCAAGAACAGAGGAGTCAGCGCTGGATCGGAGAGCCGCCGCAGTGCTAGAGGGATAGCTGAAAACATCAGGAAAGAAGAAGATCGGATTAAGAGACATCAGTTAAGGTAAGTGCTAACATTAACATTGGGGAAGGGGGAAAAAATGGACTTTAACCACTTCCGGGCCGCAGTACGCCTATAGACGGCGGCCCGCAGAAGTAGCTAAAACAAGAACATGGCTGCTTCGGCAGCAGTGCTCTTGGTACTACTTTTAACAGCAGGTGATTGGTGTGTAACTTACAATCGATCTGGTATCTGAACAGCCACCTGTCCCTTCAGCCCGTCGTTTGTACTGTGTGGCGGCGCCCCCCTGCCCGCAGCAGCCACTGGGTCGGTGGGTCTCCCCGCAATGATCAGAGAGCGATTCAGCAGCTTCCAACCGCTGATCTCTCCTCCGATCACTGGACCCGGATGTGCTGTGTATTACATCACTTCCGGTGTCACTGTACACAGTCTCCGGCTCTTAGAGCCAGGACAAGAAGCTGGGAAAGCAGATCTCTGCTTCCTCAGCTTGTTTGGGGTCTCTAGGTGACATTAGGGGTCTAAAAGACCCCTGATGCCTCCATAAAGAGGACCTGTCACACCCCCTATGTAATACCAATAGGGTTAGTGTACAAAAAACGAAGTGTTTAAAAATGAAAGTAACGTAAAAAAAACTAAAAAAATGTTTAAAAAATGTTTAAGTCCCCCACCCCCCAGATACACACATGTCGGAGCGCCTGCATGCGAAAAACTACAATTGTGATGCACATGTTACATATCGCCTCGAACATCGCAGTGAGAGCAATAATGCAATGTTTCTGCAGATACAGCAACGCATCCCTGCTTTCTTTCCTCCCCGCTGGGCGCTGCTCTGTGTCCCAGCGGGGAGGATAGAAAGTGAAAACCGGCCGAGCGCTGCGGGAGGAAAGCGCTGTGTTTGTAGGTTGTTTTTTTGGGGGGGGGCAAAAAAAATCTTGCACAAGGACCCTTTTCTCCATAGGTCAGCTACTGTATATATACATAAATATATGTATATATATGTATCTCACCAGGTAAATAATCAATTCAGATGAACTCAAACACATAGGGTGTATTTATTAAACGTTCACAGAGTTGTTTGTTCTTCAACAATCTGACTTTTACATCCACACTGCATTATGACCACTAGATGGAGCTGATGAGCATAGGGAATTCCTGTGCTCCTTGACTCTGAATGTAAATGTTAGACTTTTGTATAATGAACAGCTCTGCAAATGTTTACCCCACACCCATATATGTTTGTAGGGTGGTTCGCTCAGCTCTGAGAGGGCCTTCACTACAAAAGGCCCTGTCCACATACACTTGCTGGGGGACACTTGGTTGCAGAGGAGCTTTACCTAGATTGTCTGGCGGATGGGTGAAGAATACAATGCTTCTTCTTTTTAATAATTTATGCAATACCATGCATTGATACTAGGATTAATGTATAATCTACATCTACAGTGGTTTCAAATGGAACTATATGGTCCAGACCAAGAGAAAAACTGTTATGGAAAAACACCTATCCTTGTGATATCTGTATAAATTACAAAAAGCCCAATGACAAAGGATGACAATGTATCTGTGTAATGCACGTTTTTAAGGTGTTGAACATGTCTTTTAGAATTTATTGCACAAAGATAAAAAATAAATTGATACACCTTTTATAAAAAAAAAGTTTGTGTCTAAGTATAATTTACTGTTGCCAGAGTTGGATATAAAAGTTCCACTACGCTGCTTTTTGTTTTATGAATACATTCTCATTTTTTTTACACATATTTTTACCATAGATTAGGTCTATACATATAGGTCTATACAGACCTGACATCAATATCTAGTGAGGTATAGGCTCACCTTCTTCCCTCCAGTTTTGGAATACCCCCCCAAGGGGCATCTGGTCCTCTCCCATCACCTCTGCTGAGAACATGGCCACGAGGTGGGCTGCAGGTACGGTCCGCTAGCTCTCGACTACTGACTTCTAGACCACGGATCCTGACGCCAACCTCTGACTTGCGACCATCTGGTTCTAGAAATGGTACACGATACTCCTCTAATGTTTGTGTCTACAAAAAATAGCAGAGGGTGTAAGTAATTCATTGAACCTTGAAGTGACTTTGTCTCGTCATCTCAACTTATCTGTTTCAGAATGCTAAAACCTCAAAGTAAGTAAACAAATTTGTGAACGAACAAACAAACGAATGAAGTAAAAGTAAAAAAACGTTCTATTCTGAAACACAACAAATGTTTTTCTAGCTCCTGGAAGGTGATTCCAGGAATAACCCTTCCACATAAGATTATATTATTTAAGTTTATATAATGGTACTTCTATCATACAACATTTTTAGATAATATAACCTTGTATCTAACTCTTTTACATTTCACAAGGTAGTACTGCACAGTGACAGCAAAGTACAATTTAAATACTACTTATTGCACTTTGGATGTTCCATCATCAACAACTACATTCTCCTTTTAGATGCCAACACAGTTCTGGGTGGCTCATTGGAATATAGCGTATAGTCAACCCAGATCTAGATATACAACCCTTGCCTGACTTTTCTGCAACTTGCATGACCCTGGTTCCATAACAGAATTTATTCAGCTTGGGGCAAATTATTTGTTCTCTATTACTTTGCTCAGCTTTAGCAGTGACTGTGCAGGCAACTGTTCACATGCAAAGTTTATTACAATGTGACCTCACACAGCTCCAGACATATAGCTGTCAATCAATCAGAGAAGAAGAATGCACATTATTCATCCCCTGCTAAAGTTTGTATTGGATGTGGAGCAGGATTAGTTACAAATGAGTAATTAAAGTCAGGAAAGAATGGATAATGAGCCTCAGGAACAGGCACCCCTAAAACAATGGCATATCTAGTACCATATACAATTCATTGCATGTAACATGGTACTCGTATGGTTACATTAAATTGATTCTGGCTGCAGTAACATGGGAAAGTATTGATGATATTTCTAAGTGCATACTGTATGTACAACACAAGCATGATATAAGCACAATGGGTTAGCAAGGCCGTGAGGTTTGCACGAACAAAACTGTGCTTTTTCTATGCATGGCAAAAGCAACAGGTTCACTTTAATGATGGGTCCACCAACAGCACAAATACATTACCTACTTTCCTAACAACTCATTTAGACTGCTGGGTGGAAAGAAATATGCCCATTACTTCTGGGTATGTGGGAGCATGTAACTCACTTGTGCTTGGCTGCACAGGCACCTATTTTGGGGAGAGGGCATGGAGATAGGGTCATTCCCCCTGTGTAAGCTCCAAGTCATGACTTCAAGCAGAACCCAGGGTAAATCAAATCTTAACCTTTGCAGTGGGGCTATTTCTGCACTGCAAGGGTTAAGATTTAATTTGGCCAGAGTTCTGCTTTAACCCCTTCGTGACGGGAGACGTACAGTGTACGTCCCGGCACTTTGTGCCTATATGACTGGCCACGTACACTGTACGTGACGAGTTATATCAGGCTCTGTAATGCCGGTAACTGCTGATTCTCAGCAGTTACCAGACATTAATGAATGCCTCAGTATTGAGGCATTCATTAATGAAATAATTAAGCTTTTTGTAAAAGCCTCTTCCTTTCATTAATGAAAGAATGAAGCCGTTACATGCAAATACAGGACCGCAATTTGAGATCCTGTATTTGACAGCTGAAAATAGCAGAGAGGTAGCAGTGACTCACCTCTCTGCTATTTGTTTTGACAGCTCGAGAGCACGATGTTTAGATACATTTCACTCAAAAGATACCATGTATATCTTTTGAGTGAAATGTATCAGTTCTGATCGTCTAGGCACGATCAAAGAGCTTTTAGTGAGATCTGAATCGGACTAAAGTCAGGATCAGTCTCTAAGGTTATTATTCGCTGTTCCTACGTTTGGAGCAGCCTAATAGCCAAAAATTAAAAAAAAAAGTTAATTTATCAAGCATTCATAGTGATTGCTTGATATAAACTGACAAGAAGAAAAAAGTTTATTTTTTTATTTTTTTTTTACAAAGTGTAAAAAAAATTAAATAAAGTGTAAAACAAAATTAGGAAAATAAAAATTATATATAAATATATTTTTTATACTATAATTAATATTAAAAAATTCTAAAAAAATAATAATAATCAAAACTTGTGAAAAAAGTGTTTTCTTCTAGTTTTTTTCCTAATTTTTTTATTTTATTCAAACTAAGTGAGGGGTTAGGTACACATATGTGATATAATTATATAACCCTATCTGTCCTCTAAAAAACAATATATAATATGTGTGGGTACATTTAGTAAGAAAGTATATTACTGCTGTGGAAGAATCACACAGCAAAAATGTAAAAAGTGTGTCAGTCCTTTATGAACAGAAACTGAAAACTAGCTCAGTCATGAAGGGGTTAAAACCTATGCAGGGCAAACCCTCCCTTGCTCCAAGCAGCAACAGAGAGGTGAGAAAGTAAGTTTGTGCATTTGGTAAGGCTGGGGATAAAGTGACCCTGTTGCTTTTCACTGTATGGGCAAATAAAAGGTTCACTTTAAGTTCTGTGCCTAAAGGATCCTGAATAACCACTGATGTTACAAGCTAACTCTAACAAGGTCTGCATTGAGTAAGCGTGCAGTAATAAGCTTAGTCATTGTAACATAGGACTTGAGTTACCTCTTCTGTTGCCTCCCCAATCATTTCCATTTTCATATCTCCATGTCTCAGGGTATTAAGCAGACTCTGAGTATCCTACAAGTACAATAAATATTCATAAACAGGAAGCTGAAAGTATCAGTTACAAATGTACCTTGTAAAATTGAATAATTAGTAAAACACAGTCCAAATCTGACTGACGATGTTTATGTTAAAAACTAAAGGATGCTTTTTCAACTACTGATTCACCCCAACTAAACACTAACTGCCATGTTAATGGTAAATTAGAACTGAAGACCATTTTAAAAAATGTTTTGGATAGCGTAAGGGAGGGTTATAACCCTTGTCAGCTTTTCTTTGTCATCTGTGTCTCATTGGGGAGGTTTCCCTTCACTTCCTGTCTGATAGCCACAACAGTAAGTGAGCAGAATTCCCTCCAAAATGAGTGAAATCCCTGGCGGTCAGCAGGGTCACCAAAACTATTGTCCCCATTGAAAGATTTTCCATTTGTTCTTGTAAGTACCCAAAATTTGGGATTTTCTTTTACTTTCACTGTCAGTGATAATGTTCACCAGAACAAATAGAGGGGAAGAATCTCCCTAATGGGAACACAGACAGCAATTCTAACTCCTCTCCCCTCTATCGAAAACTACAAAATTCATGTTTTGGCTTCAGCTTCACTTCAAGCTGGTCATACGCTGGTAGTTCTTTCTCATTCATCCCTGCGGACTGATCAAGAAGGAAATCTCGGTTCATCCCTCCACACCAGGCTATTTTATTCAGACAGCCGACAACCGTAGCTGGCAGAATATATGAATAGTTACTGCAACTGACTGGCTGTAGTCACTGTTTGCCCCACAATTTTCAGGCTCCTTCAACAAAAGTCCAGTCACACACAGCTTACATTTCGTCAGAAGGAGTCAGCTGAAATTCTAACAGTGTATGGCCAGCTTTACAAAGTTCTTAGCATGACATAGGTGAGCTACGCTTGCTCTGTTTCTGCATTAGCCAGGCTGTCAGTCAGAATTATGTGGTGTAAGTGTGCCTGCTGTACATAATGCCAGCTTGGCCCCATGTAAGTATACAACTGCCATACCTGATCGGCCCACAGGGATCCTGTAAAACACTGTCAGAGCCAGAGCTACTACAATTCCCACATTGATCTTACAGTTCCCGTGAAGTCATAATCCACCCCACATTCAATTTAAAGAATGCTTTGTATTCATTGATAAAAATTGTAGATGTTCTCGGAATGGCCGCTGTGCTGAGTAAGAGATCACTGTTTTTCAGAGCAGAGGGAAAGTTGCTGAGCACAGTGCCAGTACAAGACCCGTTGGATCACTCTTCGCACTGTAGTAGCTCCAGCTCCTTTGGTGCTTCACAGGATCCCCAGCTGGGCCAAGCTGGACCAATGTAAGTATGTATAATAAATCCTAAGTGGAGTTCAGATTTAAGTAGCAGGTTTCAAATGGCCATATTTTTCCTGTAAGCTATAGCTATTAAGCAGTTTGCTGCAATATTGCTCTGCAGATTTGTAGATGACAATCCCTTTATAATCCCTACTGATATACAGTGATTGGTGACATACAGAATATACACTGAGTGGCCAGATTATTATGACCACCCCATCAGTACTTCGTTGGGCCACGAGATGAATCCACGAGATGACTTCGTTGGGCCGCCTCGTGACTCCACGAGATGTTGAAAGGTGATGCGAGGAATCTGACACTGCACTGTTGCCCTTCTGTTGTCTTGTACCAGTCTTGCCACTCTCCGTTCTGCCCTAACATTGACTAGTCGCTGACAGCCACAATTCGCACGTTCAGACCCAGATTTTCGGCTGACAGTCCAGTCTTTAAACACTTTAACAACAGCTGCTCTTGAACATTTAACGAATTCTGCTGTTTTGCTGATACTCGCTCCATGGCTCCGAGCGCCAACAATCATCCCACGTTCAAAGGCTGTTAAATCGCGTTGTTTACCCATATCTTCAGAAACAAATCACTTCTACTGTCGTGGTAAACAACCTGCTTCCCTATTTATAATGGTCTGGCCCTCTAGCAACTTCAGCGTGAAATTATAGCTAATTATAGCTAATTTGCCTACAAACGTCAGGTGGTCATAATAATCTGGCCACTCAGTGTATGTTTGTGTGTATTTGTGTGTGCTGTATATTATTCCTTTTTTTTCTCTACCTTATCCCATATACGGGATATTATTTTAATAATATATATATTTTTACCTCACTTCTGTCTTGGCGGTCTTGTGGTGGCAATCTTGCCTCAAGGTCTTGCAGTTTTTGATTTGAGAGTCGGACAAGATTATGTAAAGCTTCGTCTACTCTCTCATATAAGTCAAAAGTCACTGGGTCATATAACCTGTTAAATACAAATGAATCAAAAGTTATAACCCCATGTTAGTGTCGATAAGCCACAGTAAAGTTGACATATTTGAAACTTTGGGTTATACCTTAAGTAAGATGATTTCTGGAGACTGGCAACAAGAGTGCCTCCATCTCTCTGCAGTCTCTGCAATCTATCATCAGTCAGTGTTTTCTTCATGGCATCTCGGTGATGAGAAATTAACCACTTAATGTCCTGAAGAAAATAACCAAACCATAATTTCCACAGGCATATCATGTATCCTTGTTTTATTCTTCTTTTTGTAAAGCAAGCATAACTTATTGCTTTAAAAATTAAAGTGACAGCACATACAAATAGCAGGTGCCATTCAATGTTATACAGTTAGAATTCCTGGCTGCCCTGGTGTACCCATAAAAACATGAACTTTCAGATAAGAGGCAAAGTGTTTGCTCCCCCACTGCATCCCTCAATGCAGATTTTAGTACCTGGGCATCCTATTGGCAAACTCATGTACTGCCACATGGGCATAGGGTTCTCAAAGTGTTTTTTTGTGTACATTCTTTTGGAAAGGCAGTCAGCAAAAGGTATGTTATGGTACTGAAGGGTGCATGCCATTTATCTTACTCTGATTTGTACAGCTTTAGGTGTGCTTTGATTTATTTTTTTTTGGTAGGAGAGGAGGTAGGGGGAAACAATCTCTAATCTTATCTCTAACTCTATAATCAAGCTCCTGTGTTGTCTAGACTAATTGATCAGTACTTCTAGCATTAGCCACAGGGGAAATGTATAAATGTATATAGTGAAACTCTATTTCATAAATTCCAACTGCATCAATTAATCCTTGCACTGATCAACTCTCTACATAAATACATTTCTAGCATCTTGATATTCTTGTTTTATTCTTCTTTTTAGCAGGTACCCTCCAGTGCTACATATAAATCATTCCTGGCAGCCATCCCTATGCACCACATGTTGTCTAGATCAGTGGTTTTCTACCTGTGTAACCTCAGGACCCACATTTGTCGTTGGTCATTAAGTCACGATCCAAGTCACACTTCAATGAAACGCACGGCATTAGGGTACCGCGGGTTCCAGTGCGGGTGTACAAACTGTGGGTGGGAGGTGCGTTTGGGGTACCATTCAAATGAATGGCAACGCAACATACCTCCCGCACCAAAATGCACAGTAGGTGCGATTGCGTGGTACAGTGCGTTAATCGCACTGTACTATGCGATTAACGCACTGTACTAGTGTGAAGGGGCCCTCAAAAACACACAAGCACAGACACATTCTCACACACTCAAAAGCAAAAATTTTATATATATTTTTTAAGATCTACTTAGTCTCCATATCTTATGAGAATTGGAGTGGATCCTCAGCATGGGGTGCAGTGTGGGCTGCAGTGCTGTAACGGCGCTCCATTCATATGTGTATTGCTTGTACAGCTCCTTTGAGCACCCTGTAGAGGTGTTGGGAGCCAGAATCTGATGTCAGTCCGGTCCAGGCACCTCTATAGGACATGTGAGAGAGCTGTAAGCAATGCACATATGGATGGAGCTCAATCATCCCACCTCAAGCTGACACTCTGCGCCGGGCAGCATATTTTGAATGGCTGCTTGGTGTGAGAACTGACAGTGCGTTGCTAGGTGGAGGCTGAGCAGCCTCTCACCTAAAAAAGTGGAAGGCATGCAGCGACCCACTGAACACGGGGTTGGACCCACTTTTGGGTCACGACCCACCAGTTGAGAACCAAGGGTCAGATTAATCAATCAGTACTTTTTAATTAATTTTTATTGATATCATGGATTTTAAGAATATTATAAAGTACCTGCTAACTTGTTCATGCAGAAAACCCTTGCAGATAAATCTGGGAAAAAAGCTATCCCATGTTGTGAAAAGCAAGCTACATTTGTAAGAAAATGTTTGTTAACCCTTAGGGCCCAATCAATAATTTTTGTTTGGGCCATATTGGACTCCCACAGTGTTAAATAACGTTGTCTTTTTTTTTTATTTCTATGATATAGATGAAGATTAAATCACATTCATGTAGAAATCCTGGTAAATGCTGTGTTCTCTGTTTTTCACCTTAAAATTGTATGTGAAGGGAAATATCTCCTTTTTGATCAAATCTTAGTAAAGTACAGTAATACCTTGGTTTACAAGTAACTTGGTTTGAGAGTGTTTTGCAAGACAAGCAAACATTTCTGAAAAATGTTGCCTTGATATACAAGCAATGTCTTGCAATAAGAGCAAAATTCTGTAGAAAAGCACCACCGAATAAGGCTGTAGCAGTGCGAGCGATGAGTCTGTTTAAACGACAATGCAATGTCACATTGGATAGATTCCTTTTTAAGGTTTCACGAAATGAAAAAGATTCCATTGAGCCAAGAGATAGCAGTGATTTCGTTAGTGATAGTGAAAGGCACCGGTAATCTGTTTATTTTTCTTTATATTTCGTACAGTATTATATTACAGTACAGTATTGTAATCATTTTTATATGAATATTTTTGGGTTGTAGAACGAATCATCTGAATTTCCATTATTTCCTATGGGGAAATTTGCTTTGATATACAAGCGCTTTGGATTACAAGCATGCTTCCGGAAGGAATTATGCTCGTAAACCAAGGTCTTATAAACTCTTTCACATACATGGACAGGATATAACTATAATGTTTACATTTCACGTTTGGTAACCCTTAAAAATGGTGAGGATAAAATAAAATTCCAACAATCTGTTAACTATGATGACAAACCTCTGTAGTGTCAGCTTTGACCTCTTGTGTGACCTTCTCCAGTGACTCAAGCACATCACAGCACAATGTGTGGAGCCTGCTGAGAGACTGATGGAAGAGAGTAGAGCAAATATCACACACAGAACAAGGCAGAGTGATATTAACTAAAGTTACAACACAGACATCAACATTTCCTAAAACAATCCTGAAATACGTAATGGTTGTAGCTGGCTACAACGTTAGCTACAATGGCATCAATGGAAATAGGCACAGCTTAACATGTGTAGCTGAATGTGAATCACTCAGTTGAAGCACTTAAAACTTTTAACTCATTTCCTTGCAATGGGAGACCAGAAACTCCAGGACCCGACATCCTGAAACACTTTTTTTCTGTGTTCCCCCTCTCCTCTTTATCCAACTTTGGTGGAGGATAATGCTACGGCTCCATGGAGCTTTCAACGTTTTGTTCCTGGTTCAGAGCAAGTTGCTCATCAGTGATGGGCTGAGAAGGAGGGTGGCCACACATTTCTTTTTCACAGAAAATATATTATTTTTTAACCTGCTTCTTGTGCAGCCAGAGGAGATACACACACTACTTAGCAGAGTTCTTCAATAAATCAAACATTTATTTTACTCATTCAGGGCAAATTAAAAGGGTTGTTTAAAGACCCCCAACAGCCTAAATGAGATACCTGGTACTTCTGGGTATGGAGAAGCATGTCACTCACTCCACATGACAGCATTAGGACAGTCATAATTGTCACACAGGGAGTCCCTTTCCCTGTGTAAGCTCCAACTCCAGCAACTGTTACAATGTAGTGAATCTATTGCTTTTCTCTTCATGGACAAAGCATGAGTTTACTTGAAAGTTAAAATCCAGGCAACTTAAATCAAGTAAAAAAACTAAATCCTGAAATATATTTTTTACATAAAACTAGTATAAATACCTGAATCTGACTGTCCTAATACCAACCTGCTATTATTTCAAGCACTGTAGCACTTACACTGGAAGAGAGATGGGCTGTGAAATGAGTCAATCAGAGCTCCACTGTTTTAAACGGTGCTGTCATTCAACAGTATGAGCATGCTTACCAGAGGATATAGCACAGTGATGACCTCAGTCAGAAGCCATATGCAGGGCTTGGAAATGCAGCATTATGATCACCACTAATATTTCTCATTTCATGGGAATGAAATACATTTTTAATTCAAGAATCCGTCTACTCCGAAGCTTCCAAAAGAATATCAGAGACAACATTTTTCCCAATTCCACACAAGGTAGGTAATATAGTGGGTAAGAACAATATAACTTTGCATTTAAACGATGCACACCATCTGTGTAGGCCATCCCTTTCTTTATTGGATTATGTGTGCTTGCTATCTTGTTTATGAAACTAAAGTAATATTGAGGCTGCTTTCATTTCAGAATTCAGATTTAACAATGTTGTGCAAGTGAGATGTCAGGGTCCCCTTGGCATATTAAAAAAAAATAATTATGTAGTGATGAACACATCCTCGATGATTAGAATTTCATTTTAGCCAAAACGTGTTACAATGTCTTAAAATGGCACATTTTGACTATTCCTGGCACTTAGCTACATTATTGGACCCAATGTAGGTCTGTTTTTGAGCAGGTGTGCCTGAATCACAACAAAGTACCACACCATTTTTTTTACAGTGAGAACTATTAGTTATTGTGAACTTACTTTTGGGTAGGGCAGTACAAGATCATCTTTGTCTATGTACTTGTTTATATTTAGTGCTTTGAGCAATCATAATACATAACAGTGCAGTAACTCAAGCATTCTGCCAGATTTCATTTTTCTGTAGTCAGATCAGTGAAAGATGAATTCTGCAAAATGCATCTGTCCAAATCTTTGGACAGATGCATATTGCTCTCTGCCTAACTGAAAAAGGTCAGCTTTATACAGGGGGCCCTCCGTGCAACAGTTATAGAAGTATAATTGCAGTAAAGGAAATGGGAGTATTTGCTAGACCGCACAGTTCTCCCCTCCCTCATGTAATCAATCACTGCTGAATAAGTCTGGCCTTCCGCACCCACCCGTGTGGGATCTTCCTGTCTGCAAAACAAGGTTTACAGATCAGGGTTTATTAAATCTTTGTAAAGTTTATGAAGAAAAACATATCGAACTAATAAATATCAACATATGCTTCTGCTCTTTAAGTAAAAAATAAGCACAATGCTTTTTCAGGGATGTCTGAGAGCCAAACAAACTTCAGCAGACCAGATGTGGCCGTCTGGTTATTTTTGTCTGTGTTCTATGTTACAAACCATCTGGTTTTGACCAAGCCATTCATAAATCAGGATTTACTTTGCACTGGTGTATTTTACAGTCAAGAGATGTATAAGGAATGACTGAGGTGGTTAATGTCAGTTTCCTACACGGCTCTCTTTAATCTGTGCAATTTTCATATGTCCAAAATACAGCTCAAAGTGAGTGCTGCTCTGTTTCTCCTCTGTTCCCATATGTGCAAAATACAGCTCAAAGTGCTGCTCTGTTTTTCCTCTGTTGTCTTCTTACACCAACATGTAAGGCTTTTCTCTTTGAGGTTTAGTGGAAGCTCCTAAGCTGCATGACTCATTGCCCAATACTTGTCAATAATGGGAAGGGGGTCTGACTGTGCAGACAGCTTATACTGTTGTAACTGGTAGAATCTCTGGCATCATCTGAGCTTGGAACCAAGCATTGAGTTTGAGTGCACAATAGCAGGAAGACAACTGGAATCAGGCATTAAGTTTGAGCACACAATGACTGGAAGACAACTGTAACCAAGCATTGAGTTTGAGCACACACTGGCTGGAAGACAACTCGAACCAAGCATTGGGTTTGAGCACACAATGGCTGGAAGACAACTTGAACCAAGCATCGAGATTGAGCACACAATGGCTGGAAGGCAACTGGAATAAAGCATTGAGATTGAGCACACAATGGCTGGAAGGCATCTGGAACCAAGCATTGAGTTTGAGCACACCATGGCTGGAAGAAAACTGGAAGCAAGCATTGAATTTGAGCACAAAAAGGCTGGAAGACAACGTGTAGTTAGGTTCCATAGATGGACACAATTGAGGAAAGGTTGGTCTTAAATTTCCCCCTTTCCATGGCTAAAATGAAGTGGCCAGTTATACAAGACAAACAGATGTGAGTGCAGGTATGATTGACAGGTATTTAGGGCCAGGAGATGATGATAGGAGTCTCAGGGACACGCCCATTAAGCTTTTTTCTTTAATTTTAATCAATATTTAATAGTGTCTTTGAAATATATGCCAGTTCTGCTGAGGAGTCTGGTAATTTACTAGGAAACAGAGCACCTAATTTCAGTTTTCCATACAGCCCTGCATAATCTGTACAAATCCTATACATCCCATATAAAATTCAGTGTGTGCACTACTGTATCTCACCCGTTGGCTCCTCACACATTCAGCATGCTCATAAGGCTTCTCTCCTCCAAGGTTTTCTGGGAGCTCTTCAGCCCCAACGTACTTTGCCAGTTCTGATACTAATACAACCTGCATGGACAAGAAGTAGTAAAATCAATACAAATGATGTATGTAGCAACAGTAGATCATACATTTACGACACATGCAAGATAGATATACAGGTATACCAGGAGTGTACAGTCACATGATACAAGCCATTTCACATGATACAAGCCATTCTAATGAATATGCACCCATCAGATTGTGCGTGAAAATTCGAGTGCTGATCCCTTGATCAAGACATTGAAAAAAAATGGCAGTTTACTCAGGGCACATTTACACTTTGGCGTCAAGGTGTGCTGCAGTATCCCAACACACTAAGGCGACAAAGCTTTAACACACATGTCTTGCAAAGCACCACAAAGCACGGTAACGCACTGCAATACTTTGTGGTGCACTACGCCAGAAAAATGCTGTATGTCTGTTTTTTTGTCAGATCTGGTTTATCTATTTGAATGGGCTGCCCTACACAACGCATGTCCATGGATGACATCATGCCCACT
Source organism: Nanorana parkeri (assembly GCF_000935625.1). NCBI lineage: Eukaryota > Metazoa > Chordata > Amphibia > Anura > Dicroglossidae > Nanorana > Nanorana parkeri. Next base: position 106,012 of record NW_017306467.1, on the reverse strand, counting down.
AGTGCACTACTGTATAGCCAAAACATTTCTTTCTAGTTATGGACTATGGAGGAGAGGGTTTGAACCCCCGCCTTTTTTTTTTTGCTGTCGGTGCACCAGAACAAATAGGATTAACAAAAGTGAAGCAAGATGGCAAAGTGTGAATGGTCTGTGTTTTTTTTTTCTCATCTGGACATGACCTTATTTTCCAAACAATACTTTTGTAGAAAACAGCATAGATGCTGCATACCCAAAGCCAGGAGTAGGGAAACTTCAGCTCTCCAGTTGTGGTGAAACTACCAATCCCATTAGGCATTACAAGAATCTGGCAGCCACAAGCATGACTCCCAGAGGCAGAGGCATGGTGCAATTTGTAGTTTCACCACAGCTGGAGGGCCGATGTGTGCCTACTCCTGCGGTACGCCTCAACATTAACCTCAAACGCATCTTAAGGCCACAAAACTTCATATCCAAAAGTTTATACCCACCTTGCACGGCAAGCATAAGAGTGCTTAGGGGTCAGAATAAAGCTGATAATATAAAACCAAAATCACTTATTAAATGATATTGTCCACATGGCCTTTGTGTAGAAGCCATTGGGAAAGAAACCCATCACTTATGAGGCATCCTTTCACAGGATGCACAAAGTTCTTTTTCAGCCTTGCTTAAGATTTTTAACATGGATGAACCCTTGAAATAACGTCCTGGTCTCAGGGAACCCCTGCTAATATTTACTCTATCTACAGTTCATGGTACCTCAGTGGGAAGAATGCTGCCTACATTTGTGGTCATTGGGAAGAATCCTCCCCATAAGATAGTTAAAAAGAACATCGTTGTCAGTGTCACTTATCTGAGAGGCAGAAATTGTTCAAGGAACCACAAGCAATCTTTAGAAGAACCCTAGGGTTCCACCAAACCCTGGTTGAGAAAATCTGCTTTAGCCTGATATTCTCCCTTCTGCTTGAATTCAGCTGATAAGATGTGATACATAGTGGATGTGCATTTCAGGTAAAAAGGAAATAAAGGTAAAAGCATTCAATATAATTATGAATCACAGTTAATTTTCCTGACAACAACATTTCATTTCCTACAGATCTGTTTAAAAACTCTAAGAGTGTGATTTATCCTTCTACTGTATAAGCATGGCCAGAATCCCTTGTGTAAGGGTCTATTTAAGAAAAGAACGAAAAGAACTATATAATATGGATAATTAGCTTGCTGCACATATACAGACAGCTATATAGCTATTTTGGTATCTGTTCAGAAATAAATCTATTAAAAATAGTCTGATGTTAACACAGCACCGAAAGAAATTTCCATTCTTGAAGAATATTTCCTTACTTAAAGTCATGCCTCGTGGTCCAGGAAAAACTGCTGGACTATGGAAACACTGATGAACAGAAACACGTGTGAACTGTCAAAACACTTCCATCAATGACTGTCTTTGTGCCTGTGGACGAGCAGTTTTGGTGTGGCACCCAGATGCATCATTGTGTACTTACTTCCCTGTTGATTTAATGATGTGCAATGTAACACATTACTATATATAGTACAAAGTGCTTGCCTGTGTTTGTTGAAGGTCACTTTGAACTGTAGCAGCATTCTCTGCATCATAAACAAATAAGGTGCGATTTATACAACCATGGACTGTGTCCTGTAGACAGAAACATTTCATTAGTTTGCTTAAATTAAAACAGTTTCTGAAAAAGTCTTCACCCCCTTCAAAGGTTTCATGTTTTATTGTCAGAGAACATTACATGACATGATTTAATTTTGTTTACTTGACATTGGTCAACAGAAATACAGGGGAAACTCGAATAATTAGAATATCGTGCAAAAGTAATTGCAGTAAGTGCCGCAAAAGGGGCCCAAACCAAGTACTGAGTACATATGCATGCTTGTACTTTTCAGAGGTCCGATATTGTTCCATGTACAATCCTTGTTTTATTGATTGCATGTAATAATCTACTTTTTTGAGGTTGTGGATTTGGGGTTCTTGGGGTTTTCATGAGCTGTAAGCCATAATCATCACAATTATGACAAATCACGGCTTGAATTATCTTGCTTTGCATGTAATGAGTCTATCTCATATATTAGTTTCACCGCATAAGTTGCATTAGTGAAATAAATGAACTTTGCACGATATTCTAATTATTCGAGTTTCACCTGTATATATTTTTTTTTGGCAAAGGGAATGTAGATTTATGCCAAAATCAAAATAAAGTAGATGGACCCATATACACCAACATATTGTAGTAATGTGCAGTTATGCACATAACATGCATTACTGTACTGTGTTGTGATGCCATTCATTTTGAATGGCACCCCAAAGCACATTTGATGCAGCGAACAGTAGTTACAATTAAGGGTCACGTCTCATTTTCAACCTGTTATGGTCTTTTGGCAGCTCATTCATTTACACGAGCAGCCTTAAAGCAACTAACATTCATTTATTATAGGTATTCATATAGTACTGACAACTTACGCAGCTCTTTACATTCACATCAGATGTGTATGTAGACATTCACATGTGTACACATTCATAACCACAAGGAGCTTACAATTGAAGGTCCCTATCTCACACACATACTAGAGCCAATTTAGACAGGAGCTAATTAACCTTCCAGCATGTCTCTGGGGTGTGGGAGGAAACCCACATAAGCAGAGAGAGAATATGGAAACTTTTTGCAGATAGTGTCTGACCAGGATTCAAACCGGGGACCGGCAGTTCTGCAAGACAGAAATGCTAATCACTAAGCCACTGTCATGCCTAATGTGCAACATAATGCGCATTACCACACTGCAAAAGATCTAGATGAGCCCTGACTGAATGACATAACGTTTGTTTAAACAAACGCGCTAGTTCCAGTGTTGGCTACATGGCATTATTCAGAAAGGGTTTCCTTATGGGGACAAGCTGGCTTTCTAGCCAATCAGGAAACCAGTGGCGGGTCATGACCTGCTGCCTGACTTCCTGATTGGTCAGGAAGCCAGGCTGCGTTGCAGTGCCACTAGGCAGCATGGAGCAGGCTTCTTAGCCAATCAGTAAGCTGGGAGGTGGGTCATGACATGCTCCATGCTCCATTGCGGCACTGCCACTCAGAGGGAAACTCCCTCTGACTGGAATTTCCAATATCGATGTATGTTTCGGAGCAAATGCTTTTTATTGGCACCGATACCGATATCAGTATCGGTATTGGTGCATTCCTACTTCCAACATAACCCAACAGTTTGGGTAAGGGTATTTTCTGTTCCAGCACGATTGTGCCCTGTGCACTAAACCAGATCCATATAGACATGGTTTCATGAGTTTATTGTAAAGTAAACTACAGGCACAGTGCCCGGACCTCACTCCTACTGGAATGAAGTGGAATGCCAATTGCTTGCCAGGTCATCTCACCAAACATCAGTAAATGACCTCACACTCTTATGGTTGAATGGGCACGAATTCCCACAGACACACTCCAAAATCTTATAAAAGGCCTTCCCAGAAGAGTAGAGGCTGGTACAGCCCCAAAGGAGGACCAACTGCATATTAGTGCTCAATAGATGTCCAACAAGTTCATATAGGTATGATAGCCAGCTGTCCACAAACTGTTGGTCATACAGTGTACCTGTAAGACTTGTATCACTAATGCATAGCCTCAAAAAAAGCAGCATAGAACAACATCATGTCATTGTTACCTTGCTGTTGTGAAGCATTTCTAGGAAAGCCTCCATGTTGGCTGTGCAATCTCGCAGATCCAAAATGAGGGTCATGCCCAAATCACGCACATCAGATCTAACAGAAAAATTTACATCTAAAGTTCAATAAAACCATTTTAGAAGAAGGTTAAAATGTATTCTAAGAATAACCATACCAATTGTTCACTATGGCAGTGTTGTGCAATTGTACACAAGAAACATTCTGCAAAATGTTTTTCACTATCTGCATGATTACTAAAGTATTTATGTATATTATACTGTATATACTGCATATTATAGTGTATACTAGACTGGAACAATAATCATAGTAGTGTTTGGGTTCTTTTATATCTTGCTATCAGTCCGGATTAAACTGTTCAGAAGTCATATTTTAGACCACAGCAATTATTTCAGATAATTTACCAATATCTTGCAATTGTGTATTTGGTTACGACGGAATTGGAAAGTCCAATTGGTTCTGTGAACCAGACTCATGTACAGTATATTCAATAGGCTAATTTACCTAAACAGGCTTGTAGGTTAAATAAGGTTGTTGATCACAGCAAACAAGTGGGTGCTGGAGTTCACTCTGTGCCTGCTTCCAGGGCGGCATTTCCACCCTTTCTAGTTCTGGTGTACCATGCACTACCTCTGCGGGTATGCACATTCAGTCACCTATTATGACACATTATGTTGAGTACTCTGGACATCAGTTTAACCACAGTAGAGTCTACTGTATGTAATATAACATCCTTGTTATGTGTCTGTAGTACTTAGAGTATAACTCCAGCCAAAACATTTACTCTAGAACCTCTGTGAAGTTTTTATTGCAAAATGTTGCCAAATGGGGGAACTTTTCCCACTGTCAATGGGAGTGGAAGTGAGGAGACATCTCCAAAGAGTACACACACAGCAATAAAAAAAACTAAAATGCTTTTAGTCCACCTCCACTCACCAACATTTTTTTCCTTACTGCTGCACCCCTGCTTTCTCTTCACTTCCTGCCCTGGTGACAACAATATATCTGAAATTTCCCCTGTGAGTACACAGACAGTAAGGGCATGTTCACACATCTAGCGGGGTCCTGTATTGTACTGCACTGGATCAACACAGGTCACCGCTTGGACACATAGAAAATAATTGTTTTTTATGTGCCACATTCATACTACAACGCAGTGGATGGGGCACTGCGATAAAATGCAATCATGATGCATATTAGCATATTATCGCAGCACAATGTATGCTACTGAAGTTCATCGTTTGGCAGTGCATCGTACTGCACTGCTGTGCGGGGACCTGCATGGAGTGTACACATTGTACACTCCACATAAAGTAAAAAAAAGAAAAGAAAAAAATGTAAACAGTGACAGCTCCGGCAGTGTGTTATGCAACGCACCCTACCGGAGTTAATACAACGCACTAGACCTTCTGCTGAAACCCAGTGTTTCACCGGACAGGCTAGTGTGAACAGGCCCTAATAAACACTCTACAGATGTTCAAAACCCTTGGCACTCTATTAAAATAAAAAATGTTCTCCTTGGAGTTTCACTTTGAATTATTACTGTACATATGGGATACCAGTCTGACTGTTTTGTAGTATCAGCCCACTTGTATTCGTCTAATAAACATTCACATTTACTAAAGCATACGTGATAACGTTCTTGTCGTCAATTCTATAATTTTATAAAGTGTCATTTGAATATTTTGTTACTGTAGTTTTGCACTAAAAGTGCCTTCATGTTGAATTTTGAAATGCCATTCTAAAACTCCAGTGAAAGTACGTGTTTGCTGACACAGGAAATGTCGCAATGGTAAGCTAAGCTAATGAATGCGTTCCATCAACAAAACTCACACATATAGCAGCACCTTTGTTCATTCAGCAAGAAATATTCAGTTTTACGATAATTACAGCTCAGTATTGGCCTTGTTAACAATCCGCTTATTGTAGGATTGCTTCACTGGTAGCATCATAGGTCTTTATGATGCAAACCTTGGTCAATGGCCCTGGTTTTATGATTATATTCAGATGCAAAGGATTATTTGTCAGTAAATATAAGATGAACTATCTTAATCCACAACACAGCCAGTATGCTTCAACTCTTTACCACGTATTATTGCTTCTGTATTGTGCCCTTTTTTTATCTTTACCCCCTTTGTTCTTCACCTTTCCTTTACCTGAGAAGAGAGTAGAAATACACAATGGTTTCCTGAAGGTCTTTCTGGCTCAATCCCGATGGTGCTTTGGAAGGAGACATAATTAGCAGTGCTCTATTGTCTTGGTCTTGTCCCCCTGTGAGGTTATAAGAGATTGTTAGTGATGCCAACTGGCCTAAATTCAGCCAGTCACATACAAGGTTATTCACAAAAGGGTGAAGAGCTTGGAGAAGACAGGAGAAGTGAACAATCTAGGACAACATAGCTGATTTGGAAACATTCTCACATTCAGCTCACTTTCCAGTTCAGCTAAGTTGTCCTAGATTGTTCACTTCTCCTGCCCTCTCCAAACTCTTTACCATTATGTGAATAACCCTGATAGTGATCTGTGTACAGTGTGACTCTTATTAAATGATGTTAATGCCTGATGAAGGGACCCTGCGAGGTCCTGAAAGCGCTTGTTTCGATTCTGACAAATTGTTCGATTAAATTAACATTGTGTGATTCTTAAAGGATCTTCGGTGTGCTGGTGACATTCTTCATAACCATCTTATTAAACTAGACCCCAGGGTGGTATCCATGAACACAAAACATGGGAAATAATAAATCAACAGTGACTTCAGAGGATCTCAGAAGAAGAGCTATTGAAGTCTATAAGACTGGAAGGAGCTACAAAAGACTTCCAAAGATTTGTGCTTCCATCAGTCCACAGTCAGGAATATATTTTAAAGAATTCAATTGTGGTTGTTACTCAAAAATGAGTGAAAGGGTATGGCATAGACTTCTGGTAATAAGTACAGAGTTGTGAGAAAACAAAATCTCACACCAACTATTAAGCATTAAAGGAGAACTATGAGTTGAGTGATTTCCACTCACCTCATAGTTCTAGCCGACCTGTGACAATGAGACTGTCACAGGTCGGCTCAGTAGATCGGGAGGTGAGCGAAAACATACCAGGTTCGCTCACCTCTCGATCCTGTCACGGCTCTCTGCCGTGACAGGGGGAGGGGCTGGATTCCCCTCTCCCCGCTCCGATCTGCCAGCACTGACTGGCAGAACGGACGGGGGAGGGGGCGGGTACAGCTGGCTCTGCCTCTAGATAGGCAGAGCCAGCTGTCACTCAAGCAGCTGGGCGGATCCCATCATCTACGTCGGGATCCGCTCCGGCTGCGGCGTCTCAGTATACCGCGAGCTGTAGCTCACGGTATACTGAGCTTAGGGTAACGGGAGGACGCAGTGTTTTTTTGGGGAAAAACACTGACCCCATAGTTCTCCTTTAAGTCCTAGAGTCTGGGTGGTTTGCAATCATGAGAGACCAATAAATTTGAAGCCATATCAGGAAATTATACAACATAATGCTTGGATGTCTGTCTGTTTTTAAAAGCTCAAAAAAGTTGCACCGCATTCCATGACAATGATCCAAAACACAGGACTTAATTAACGCCCCCCCTCACACACACACACACACACACACACATTGAACAGAAGAAGATCCTTATTCTGGAATAGCCAAAACTAAATCAGTTTCTCTGAAATTCTAGGATGTGGTTAGAAAATGGCTGTTTAAGCAAAACAAGCAAAAAATGTAGATGCCAACTGGCAATTCTTTTTAACAGGAATGGAATAAACAGCTTTTAAAGCTGTGTCACATCAACAGCTACAGAAAGTGTTGTTGGTTCTATTTTAGGAACAATTTGTGCACGAATTCAGATCATTCACAGGATTTCACTTTTTTGCTTCTCCCAAAAACATGCTTTATACTAAAATGCCATTTAATCCTCTATGCAATATATCATTATTTTCTCTAGGTTGATGGCCTTCAAATGTTATTTACCAGCTAATATTTGACTCTGTGGGGGAAATTTAAGAAACCTGGAGCAGACAGAATCTGGAGCAGTTGCCCATGGCAAACAATCAGCTTCTCTTTTTAGTTTGCTCAGTTAAGCTTTGAAAATGAAAGAGAGAAGCTGATTGGTACCCTATGCTTACACAGATCCTATAGGAACATTATGCTACCTTTTATATACTGTTCATTCACATGAGTTGATTCAAAGAGATATCAACAACACAGAAGTACTTGTGCTAGGAATATTTAATACATAACCAGCCCCATGCCCTTTCAGTTATACATGCTTATATTTAAAAAAAAAGCAGTGCAAACAGCGGTGACAATGTGCCAATCTGATTTAGAGGTTTACTGTAGTCCCATCAGTTAAAAGACTTTTTCTGCTTACAAAAGATTAATATACTCTATCATTGCTCTTTGAACTACTTTATTGAATCAGCCTTATGGTGTAATAATAGATGCCGTAATCTGCAGCTCTACCACTAGAGAGGGGGGAGCATATTGAAAGTATTCTGTCAACAAGAAGACAGCTGCAAAATATTTGGTTAATAAGAGAGTTGGACTTACATCAATATGTGCAAATACAATTAACAGATCCCATGCTACGACATAAAATTGCTGGCATGCAGGCAAAAAGTTACTCCACATTCTATACTAAATTGGCAGGTTATGAAAAGTTAACCATTAGTGACATATTATTAAAAAAAGAACAAATAAATAAATATTAAAAAAATAAGAAAATAAGAAAAAGTGTGTATATACTGTGTATATATATATATGTATATATATATATATATATATAT
>NW_017306467.1:95088-97523 GCF_000935625.1 Nanorana parkeri | reverse complement strand
TATTTCCTGACACCGTACATGGCAGCACACAGGACCATTGTATGCTGCCATGTACTGGCATCAGGAAAGGAAAATTACCGATAGGTAAGTATGGCTCCAGAATTCTAAATTAATTTGTACACCCCTGTCTTTCAAGTACCTGCACCTTGTTAGTTAAAGACCTTAAAGGAGAACTATGACATGAGTGATTTCCACTCACCTCATAGTTCTAAGCCGACCTGTGACAATGAGACTGTCACAGGTCGGCTCAGTAGATCGGAAGGTGAGGGAACACATACCGGGTTCCCTCACCTCTCGATCCTGTCACGGCTCTCTGCCGTGACAGGGGGAGGGGCTGGATTCCCCTCTCCCCGCTCCGATCTGCCAGCGCTGACTGGCGGAACGGACGGGGGAGGGGGCGGGTACAGCTGGCTCGGCCTCTAGAGAGGCAGCGCCAGCTGTCACTCACGCAGCTGGGCGGATCCCGTCATCTAAGTCGGGATCCGCTCCAGGTGCGGCGTCTCAGTATACCGCGAGCTGTAGCTCGCGGTATACTGAGCTTAGGGTAACGGGAGGACGCTAGTTGGTGTCCTCCCGTTACCTCAAGGAGAACTATGGGGAAAAACACTGACCCCATAGTTCTCCTTTAACAGTGCTCTGAAAAACAGCATGACATGAATGTACACAAAGAGTGTAAATGTGTTATAGTAGGTTAGTAAATTTATTTAATTTCAATGTACACTTTAAAATCAGCAATCCCAATGGCAGACACTATTAGGATGGGAAGAGCTATTGATCCTAAATGTTGCCTTTTGAGCTCAGTGAAAGATCACTATACAATCTATACATGGCATGTTACATATACCGTATTACAGTTTCAGCCAGTCAAAACTAATATATTAATTATGGGTGGATGGTAGCGAGGTAAATCCCTTGCAGAGATTTCACTGCAAAGGTTCAACTCATCGGCATCTACCCAAAACTGAAACCATATTTGTACATGAACTAAAGGTGCCCATACACTCTACGATTCTCGTACGAGAATCGCGGGAAAGAACAAAGGTCTTGCCATGGTCGTAAGGTGTATGGGCACCTTAACAGTTTAAATGAAAATAAAGCGTTCTCACCAGTCAGACAGAAGACTTCAGATTCCAATATATCCCAGTTTACATTTTTGTGCAGACATTTGTAATCTAAAATAAGAGGCGGCTGTGCCAAAGGTTTCTGGAAAGGAGATGGATCTGGTTCTTTATCTACCAAGCTAGTTGATTCTTCTACTTCAGCTGAATTTTCTGTTTATGGAAAAAAACATTTATGATTAAAAAATAAATATAGAAACCAAAATATAGCAAAATATAGAAAGCAAATAATTTAAAGGAATATGTTTATGACTATCAAAATTCTGACTAAGGTCGATGGGCTTTGGGCTTGTGTTGATAACATTGGTTTGAGATGCTTCTGGGATCATTCAGAATTCATTAACTGGTCTGACCTTCAGTTGACCTCATTCTAACCTGAATTTGACCTGCTTCAAGGGGCTTTTGCATTTCTGGAGACTTGTGTAGAAATGCAAAATCTGTCTGATGTAAAGAAAAGTATATTGACATAAGCCCTAGTACAGACTAGAAGAGCTTCCTCAGTGGGATGGGGATTGGAAGGTGGAGATGGAAGTCAAAATGTATAAGCTCGAGTCAAAATGCTACTCTACTGGCAAACAAAAGTCATTATCAAACTGACACACCATAGCCACCATAGATATTTGACTGCTGTGTTTATGAACATGTTTATCTCTTGTTAAAGTATGTTATGGAAATTCACTTGGTTCAACGCACAAATCCATGTCGCATTAAGCTGCGCCAAACGCAAAGAATTTCCCCCGTTGTACTACACTCTTTTATGCAAGGACTGGAAGTATCCCCTTCTATAGAGTCATGTAGAGTCAGGAGACAGATGTTGCTTGTTCGTTAATCCCATGCTAAGAGCCCTGAGCGCAGGTATGTTTATTGTTTATACCTGCCCAACAGGAAGTGATGTCAGACAGGAAGGGGTGTCTCAAACAGCGAGACAGGAAGTGATGTCAGACAGGAAGGGGTGTCTCAAACAGCGAGACAGGAAGTGATGGAAAACCAACAGATGATTTCAACAACCAGCAAACCAGGAAGTGGGACAGACAGGAAGGGAACAGGAGTCAGCTAACAAATCACATGTAGTAACAATCAATGACCACCGGAGTGACTTTATCCCGCGTTGCTCAGTGAGCAATGCCACATAAGGTTACTAGGATTCTCATGCACGCTCATTCACAGGGACAACGTCATTATCTCAAGCGTGTTGATCAGGCACCCCAGAGAGAACAAACGCACGTTCCTTTCATATACTGCGTTCCAAACAAATGTATCCACGCAAGCCAATAAATCCATGCATTGCACAGGGGGCCCCAGCCGGCGTCCATACAT
>NW_017306467.1:89462-91463 GCF_000935625.1 Nanorana parkeri | reverse complement strand
CGGGTACAGCTGGCTCTGCCTCTAGATAGGCAGAGCCAGCTGTCAGTCACGCAGCTGGGCAGATCCAGACATCATTATCGGGATGTAGCTCGCGGTATACTGAGCTTAGGGTAACGGGAGGACGCTAGTTGGTGTCCTCCCGTTACCTCAAGGAGAACTATGGGGAAAAACACTGACCCCATAGTTCTCCTTTAACAGTGCTCTGAAAAACAGCATGACATGAATGTACACAAAGAGTGTAAATGTGTTATAGTAGGTTAGTAAATTTATTTAATTTCAATGTACACTTTAAAATCAGCAATCCCAATGGCAGACACTATTAGGATGGGAAGAGCTATTGATCCTAAATGTTGCCTTTTGAGCTCAGTGAAAGATCACTATACAATCTATACATGGCATGTTACATATACCGTATTACAGTTTCAGCCAGTCAAAACTAATATATTAATTATGGGTGGATGGTAGCGAGGTAAATCCCTTGCAGAGATTTCACTGCAAAGGTTCAACTCATCGGCATCTACCCAAAACTGAAACCATATTTGTACATGAACTAAAGGTGCCCATACACTCTACGATTCTCGTACGAGAATCGCGGGAAAGAACAAAGGTCTTGCCATGGTCGTAAGGTGTATGGGCACCTTAACAGTTTAAATGAAAATAAAGCGTTCTCACCAGTCAGACAGAAGACTTCAGATTCCAATATATCCCAGTTTACATTTTTGTGCAGACATTTGTAATCTAAAATAAGAGGCGGCTGTGCCAAAGGTTTCTGGAAAGGAGATGGATCTGGTTCTTTATCTACCAAGCTAGTTGATTCTTCTACTTCAGCTGAATTTTCTGTTTATGGAAAAAAACATTTATGATTAAAAAATAAATATAGAAACCAAAATATAGCAAAATATAGAAAGCAAATAATTTAAAGGAATATGTTTATGACTATCAAAATTCTGACTAAGGTCGATGGGCTTTGGGCTTGTGTTGATAACATTGGTTTGAGATGCTTCTGGGATCATTCAGAATTCATTAACTGGTCTGACCTTCAGTTGACCTCATTCTAACCTGAATTTGACCTGCTTCAAGGGGCTTTTGCATTTCTGGAGACTTGTGTAGAAATGCAAAATCTGTCTGATGTAAAGAAAAGTATATTGACATAAGCCCTAGTACAGACTAGAAGAGCTTCCTCAGTGGGATGGGGATTGGAAGGTGGAGATGGAAGTCAAAATGTATAAGCTCGAGTCAAAATGCTACTCTACTGGCAAACAAAAGTCATTATCAAACTGACACACCATAGCCACCATAGATATTTGACTGCTGTGTTTATGAACATGTTTATCTCTTGTTAAAGTATGTTATGGAAATTCACTTGGTTCAACGCACAAATCCATGTCGCATTAAGCTGCGCCAAACGCAAAGAATTTCCCCCGTTGTACTACACTCTTTTATGCAAGGACTGGAAGTATCCCCTTCTATAGAGTCATGTAGAGTCAGGAGACAGATGTTGCTTGTTCGTTAATCCCATGCTAAGAGCCCTGAGCGCAGGTATGTTTATTGTTTATACCTGCCCAACAGGAAGTGATGTCAGACAGGAAGGGGTGTCTCAAACAGCGAGACAGGAAGTGATGTCAGACAGGAAGGGGTGTCTCAAACAGCGAGACAGGAAGTGATGGAAAACCAACAGATGATTTCAACAACCAGCAAACCAGGAAGTGGGACAGACAGGAAGGGAACAGGAGTCAGCTAACAAATCACATGTAGTAACAATCAATGACCACCGGAGTGACTTTATCCCGCGTTGCTCAGTGAGCAATGCCACATAAGGTTACTAGGATTCTCATGCACGCTCATTCACAGGGACAACGTCATTATCTCAAGCGTGTTGATCAGGCACCCCAGAGAGAACAAACGCACGTTCCTTTCATATACTGCGTTCCAAACAAATGTATCCACGCAAGCCAATAAATCCATGCATTGCACAGGGGGCCCCAGCCGGCGTCCATACAT
>NW_017306467.1:84629-88720 GCF_000935625.1 Nanorana parkeri | reverse complement strand
CAGATGTTGCTTGTTCGTTAATCCCATGCTAAGAGCCCTGAGCGCAGGTATGTTTATTGTTTATACCTGCCCAACAGGAAGTGATGTCAGACAGGAAGGGGTGTCTCAAACAGCGAGACAGGAAGTGATGTCAGACAGGAAGGGGTGTCTCAAACAGCGAGACAGGAAGTGATGGAAAACCAACAGATGATTTCAACAACCAGCAAACCAGGAAGTGGGACAGACAGGAAGGGAACAGGAGTCAGCTAACAAATCACATGTAGTAACAATCAATGACCACCGGAGTGACTTTATCCCGCGTTGCTCAGTGAGCAATGCCACATAAGGTTACTAGGATTCTCATGCACGCTCATTCACAGGGACAACGTCATTATCTCAAGCGTGTTGATCAGGCACCCCAGAGAGAACAAACGCACGTTCCTTTCATATACTGCGTTCCAAACAAATGTATCCACGCAAGCCAATAAATCCATGCATTGCACGGGGGGCCCCAGCCGGCGTCCATACATTCGCCAAGAAGACACTGCTCCGCCACGCATAAGAAATCTCCTCCAATGGATTAATCCCCCAGTGTCTATTTACCCGACACTGAGAGACCAATGACAAAACATTACAATACACTAAAAACACATCCTAATAAAATTTCCACAACAAGTACTCAGAATTTTTCTTCAGTGGTTAAAGCAGGCCCTGCATGCTAATTGAACAAACACTTTACAATCTCCTTTAGGTTTACAAAAACTATGTAACATGAGGCCTACCTAAATAATCTATTCAATTTAACCAGGCAGACCACTGGAATATACACTGATCAGCCATAACGTTATGACTACCCGCCTCATATTGAGTAGTTCCCCCTATCGAAGCATGGACTCCACCAGACCTCTGAAGGTATGCCGTGGTATCTGCCACTAAGACGTCAGTAGCAGATCCTTACAGTCCTGCAAGTTGTGAGGTGGGGCCTCCTTCACTCCCCACGTGCATCAATGAGCCCTGGCTGCCCATGACCCTATCGCCAGTTTACTAGTTTTCCTTCCTTGGTAGGTCTTGAACACTGCAGACCAGGAACAATCTCACAAGAGCTGCAGTTTTGTAGTTACTCACTTCCCCGGTTGATGGGAAGTGAACGATAACAATTACTGTACAACTGGCCGAATTAGCTCGATCGGTCAGGCTGGAAAACCTTTTTCGAATAGTACGAAAATCGATGGATTATTGGTGTTTTCGTACGAAACAAATTGCAACATGAACACAGCACATGCGCAAACGAAAATCCATTCTGTCGATCGACAAAATTTGGTGAGTTTGTACTGCTAATGAATGATTATCGAAACATCATTGGTCTGTGCTTGATGGGCTATTTGAGCAAAAATCGAAGGAGGGTTCTTGGCAGCAACGGAAATTCCTGAACAAAAATCGCAAGGTATATTGCCAGCTTTACTGGGGTTCTCAAAGACCCAATACCTTTTTGGAGGAAACAGGCAAGTAATCACCTTTGGAACAAAGAGAAGGCGGGTATCCCAGATCAACCTGTTTTTTTTATAGACAGATTCAGCATTATTTTAGGCAGAGCTGGTAATTTGGTGGTAGAATCCAGGTTGTTGTTAACTCGTTAACTTTTTTAAAATTTCAAAATAATGTAAACAGCAAATGTCTGTTATGGTGTGTTTATCAGATGCTTAGGAAGTCAGAGAATAGGAAAGTAGGTGATTTTTATAAAGCACAAAGGGGTACGTTTTATGGAGTACATATAGAAAAAATAGGGGCGCTAGTTTCGGTGGGGTGTATGTGTGTCTGCAAGACTACAGTATAAGTACAGATTTAAGATAACTATATTTAAAAATATCGATTTCGATAATCGTTCATTAGCAATACTAACTCACCGAATTTTGTTGATCGACAGAACTAATTTTCGTTTAGCGCATGTGCAGCGTTCTTGCTGTGATTTTGTTTTCGTACGCAAACGCCACTAAACCATCTATTTCTATTGATGCAAAAAAAAACGTTTTCTAGCCTCACCCTTCGAGAAAAGTTGTGCGGGGTCAACTGTTTGATTTTTGTTTGTAAGACAATTCATGGAAGACTTCTGAACAAAAATGGGAAAGTGTATGGGCACCTTAAGAAGTTCAGGAGTAAATTAGCCAAGGGGGCTTGGGAAGTTGACTCAACATCTTTGAAAATATAGTTTTTCTGGAATAAGTACTAGACTCCAATAAAGATCTAATAGTATTCTCAATGTTAGTAGTCCTGAAAGAGACATTGGGCATGATGGAAAAGAATCCTCACAGGTCGCAAGTATACCCAGACATTTTACTTGCTATTTTATGTTGGGCTGTTATGACTTTATGGGGGTGATTTACTAACCTAAACACACGCACGCACCAGGTGCGTGTGATTTTCACACAGCAAAACGTATTTATCAACCAAAAAGTCTCTAAAAGCATATTTCCACTAATGCCATATATGGAAAAATCATGCACATGATGCATATATAATGCTGCTTCACAGTTTAGACAAAAATGGTTAGCTCATGCATTTACATTCCTGCATTCATCAACGCAAGCAACACAACATAGAGCTAATTTACACAACATCACCTTGCAATTCATGCACAACACACCTGCTGGGTGTGTACACACTACAAAGGTGTTTAGATTCCACCCATAGATCATGCTGGGAGGGAACACACTACAGAGGTGTATACATGTTCGTGGTGTGTTTATAAGCTTAGTAAATCAACCCCTATGTGTATGAAGGTTCACTTTTGTAAAAGAAAGTTCATTAGGTTATGGCAAAATGACTTCACCAAATACAAGGGTGAAAATATAGAAGTTTGCAGTTAAGATACTTTGATGTCTTTTTATTTTGGGAAGGTTTTTTGATGAAATTGTGTCTGCAATAATGAATTTGGAATAATGAAGCTCAACTATTCCACCCTCTCTAAAACGAAGTGGAGGTCACATTTGAAAGGGAGAGAAAAGACCCCTTACAACTGCTAAGACAATGGAATGGCCTTGCTGCTGAATATATGAAAAGGCAGCAGACAATCAAAATAACTAACCATCTACCCAAAGCTAACAAAGCTAAAATCTCATTAGCTTGACAAGTTGACCTACAGTTCTTTGTACCCGTGGAAGAAAGTCAGCAGAAAATTCTGTATTTTAGTTAGTATTTACGTAGCGGGCAACAGAAAAGTGATACAGCAAGCTGCAAACCTGCAATGGTGTCAGCCTCTGGCCAATTCAGTGTAGCAGGGGATACAAGAATGCCTGAGCAGAATGACAAATATTCTCTGAGGTAAAACTGTTCACGTATATGTATTTCTACTGGATGCTTGTCTGGAGTTACCCTATAATATATGAGGTTTGGCAGGGAAAGTTTGTAGGGTCCAGTTTGCAGAAAGCCATTTTTTGCAAGGGCCCATTCACACCTTATGCATTAATGCTGCACAACACAGTTCCAGTGCATAGGAAAAGCAAATTGCCTTATGTCCCATGTGTCCTGCACTGTGTTGGTTTTCACTGAAGAAAAGTAGGTCATGCTGGATTTATATGCACACACTACACTGCATCGCAATGCCCTACAGTCCATAAAAATGAATGAAATGTCATTTTGTGACATTTCAATAAAGTAAAAAAAAAGAAAAAACTACTTAGTGCAATGTACTGTAACAAGGAATGGCACCATCCCTACACAACACACACCAGCGGGTGCACATTATAGGGAGCATAATCTGCACCGCTGGTGTGAATGGGCCCTAAAGGTCTAATAAAAGTATTATTTTTGCACATTCAGTGGCTAGTGTGAATTTTATACAGAGCTTTTCTCTTATATTTTAGTTGTGAGATTATGCTTGTTTGCCCATGTGTCTGGCAAGCTCTATTTTATTCATAAGCATTTAATAATGCAGACCCCAAAATATACAAAGTATTTAAGCCAAACACATTAGATAAATGTGTCATTTTGTGAAGGAGAGATTACTTCTTACTATATAAACAAGGAGTATCTGCTTGAAAAATGAAACACTGGATGGGGCTCAGCGGCGTATTTACACTTTGTGCTGCCCCAGGCAAGACAGCCCCCTGCCGCTC
>NW_017306467.1:54825-82572 GCF_000935625.1 Nanorana parkeri | reverse complement strand
TACTAACACCTGGACGTCGGCTTGCGGGGATGCGGGCGGCGGTTTGCGGGGCCGAGGAGGGCGGCTTGCGGCGGTGTCCAATTGATTATCTCTGAACCGCGGCGCTAGGCGTTTGCGTACCGCGGCACCAGCGGAGCAGCCCCCCCGACGGAGGGTGCCGCCCTAGGCAAACGCCTAGTTTGCCTCGCGGTAAATACGCCCCTGATGGGGCTTGGTCTGCTGCGCTTGTTGCATGGGTGTGTGGCTGCAGGGCAGATAGGTATCTGCACCAGTACTAGAACCAAGTGAATAGAAGCTGGCCCTGGCATTCCTATGTCCCCCGCAGGACAGTATAAACCAAGGGTGGGAAACCTTAGAACTCCAGCTGTTGTGCAACTACAAGTCAGATGAGGTCACAGGCAAGACTCCCAGAGGCAGAATGAGATTTGTAGTTTTATCACAGCTGGAGAGTTGAGGTTGCCAACCTCTCGTATCACAATACAGGACATGGTGAGAAGAGATTAAAGCAAACAGAAAGCCTACTCATTTTTGGGGTATGTGTTGGAATGAGACATATAAATACCTTCTGTTTTAATAAGGCTTTACTGTGCTACACACTGATTAGATCCTAATCCATACAAGCCATGGTTCCCATACACTACACTGATGATGGCCAAGTAGCCTGAACCTTTGTTTAACCACTTCAAGACCAGGTGTTTAGACCCCCTTCCTGGCCAGGCCATTTTTCAGTGTAATACTACAAGCTGCATCTGATTACCTGCTTTCAAATTAACTCTGACATCGCTAAAACAAATATATACATATCCCACAAGACAATTTCTTATTTTTATTTCCACTTCACCTTTGGATGCAGTTTCAAGTTTGGGTCCTTCTTGCTTGGAATCGGTTTTATTCTGTGCAATCTTATGAGTTGCTTTCTTTGCCTCAGTCCTTATGGGTCCCCTTCCCCTCTTGTTTCTCTTTTTCCTCCTCCCTCTTCCAGTCTTATGGGACAAATCAGCAACCTGACTCCAAACTGCATGTTTTCCTTTTTCTAGGTGTTTTTTTGGTTCATTAGATGGAACCTCAACGTCTTCTGCTGCAATGTTCCCTTCGTTTTGTATCTTTGATGTTTCCTGGCCATCTGCCCATGTTCTGCCTTTCCTGGTCAGTGAAGATTCTCTTGAATTACAGACTTCTTGTAGTGTGTCCAGTGTCTGTTTATCTTCTTTAGGTGACTGTTTTGTAAAGTCCAGCTGGGATTCACTTTGACAACTACCTATAGAAATGGTACTATTATTTGTAGATGTTTCTGTTTGGTGTTCTCCAGATAGTTGCAAGCTGTCTCCAGATTCAATTCTTTGGCAATCAGATATATGTCCAGTGCCTTCTATAGAAACCAATTTCTCTTTTTCCTTAAGGCTATCAACCTGTAAAGAGCATTCTTTAAGAGTCTCTGATAAATTGTCTTCTTCCTGAGAACCCGTTCTGCTGACAGATCTCTCAGGAACCCAGCAAGGTGCCCTGTTTGCCTCTGAACAGTCTTTATCATCCCATCGCTGTCTCTCAGAAGAACCCCAAACCTGTTTTTCAGGAATTATGTCTCTCTCTTGTCTCTGAAGGAGATCCAAACCTTTTCTCCATTCAGCCAACACATCATTCTCATTGGAATAACTTGTTGTCTCAACATCCCAGTAATTCTGACACTCTGCTGCAGACTTTGTATGGTCTCCAGCTTCTCCTGTGCAAAATCTGTCTTCCCATATCTCTTTAGATCTTCCCTTTAAAGTGCTCAAAGAACCTACCTTTCCTGGCTTCTTCTGATGCAACCATGCCTGGTGTCCTTTGTTTTTACCTTTTCTATTTGGAGCAGTCTTAGCTCGTGATGCCCATGTGTCTCTGAGACTCTCAACTTTGCCTACTAATTCTGCATGTGGTGGGCTGAGTTCCACATACTCTCCCTCTACCGAGTCTGTCACTGAGCCAGAGAGAGAACCCAGCACGGGTGAGATAGCACCTTCCCTCCAGCTAACAGTCTCATTTTGATTATTTGAAAATGACAATTGAGCACCAATTTTGGGGTCCACCAAATCTCCTATGGCAATCCCTCCATCACCGGGGCTTCGGTATTCTAGAGGTGGCATTAGAGGCCCTGGAGTGCATCTCCTTCCCACAATGAAACCTTCTTTGTGAATGAAACGAGGATAAATTATTTCAGACCATGGTATTCGAAGGACTTTTTCCTCCACGGCTGCTAGACAGTTCTCAAGACGTGCTGTGCTACGGTCTTTATTGATACTGTTCAGCCATTCAGCAGAGAAGAGAAATGAATGAGAAGATTCAGGCACCACAATCTCCTGAACACCACTTTCATCTTGAGAAAGGCACTTCAGTACAAGTCTTGGAGAGCATTCCAAGTATGGCACCACTTGCAAGTAAAAATCCCCATTTTTTAGAAAGTGCCAAGGGAGGGAAGACAGTTGAATGAGGATCTTCTCGCCAAGGCTAAGCGGCCAGCCTTCATGAAAGAAGAGAAACCCACTGTACTGAGACTGGAAAGAAAAATCAATATTGTCAGGGATAAAGATAAACAGAAATGAGATGTAGAAGAAGTAGAATACAGTAATAAAAGATGACAGTACCATGACATGCAGCAGTGTAACAATTTTAAAGCAATTTATAGTGCAGATTATTTTCTATGTAGCCAGCTTGAAAAGCAAACACTTAAATTAAAAGTAATTAGATTATTATAAAGGCACAATGTAGTTAGTGTAAGAGTGATATGAAGTATACATTAATAAACAAATGAGTGAAATCTAAAGTGCATTAACACATAAATGCTTCCAGCTAAACAGGGATCCTTGTTGTCAGGGCTGTTAAAACCATGTGAAAGGATCACACTGGTTCCCAATTATCTTTATAACACAAAATTCAAGCAAAAGAAAAGTAACATTTTTGAGTTCTGGGAGGAAATGATTAAAGTTCAACAAATACCAGAGCTTTAATAATAATTCTGGCTGCCCGAATTTTTTTAAACTTATTTACAGGATGAAATTGTTACATCTTGAAATATGTGACTGAAAAAAGGATCTCTTTATTGTTGGAATTCTAAGTGTCAGCTTATTTCTAACCTTACAAATTCAGGCATCATGGTGGGCCAACATCCCTGATAGGCCTAGGGCAAATGCCCTTTTGGCCCATTTAAAGAAAAAAGGGATGACTGTTATGTTTTTTAGCCCTCGTTCACACCTGAACGCTTTGTAGCGCGTTCTACGCTCGACGAACGCTCTACAAAACGCTCAAAAATATAAATCCCATTGTATTCAATGGTCTCGTTCCCACCTTGGCGTATTTCCACCCGTCCCTAACGCGCTACAAAACGGCCCAAGCCTGAAAAGGTACATGTACTACTTTGGGCCGTTTTGTTGCACGTTTCCATTGGGATACAGCCAAGTAGCCTTCAGAAACGCGCGTTTGTCGTGCAACTTTTTTACCGCGAATCGCGGTAAAAAAAAAACGCACGCCGGTCGCGCGACAGACGCGCATATGCAATACGCCTAGGTGTGAACGAGACCTAAACATCTAAACTATATGAACTATTGCTTCATATTTGTGTGTTCAGAAGCTTTAATAAAGTAAATTTGTATCAGGCTGCAGTGATTTATAAACTGCCAACATCCATAACTGAACATGGAAGTACTAGGTTTTTCTTAGGGCTTTGGTGGGTGAAGAGGACAGTAGAACAGCCTGTGAAAGGCAAGAACCAGCAGCAGAGGGATCCTGTTATGCAGTGAACCTACTACATTGTCCGAAACAGGCAAGTGTTGACCACTATGACCAACAGCCTTCTGGTGTCATACTGACGAAGTTCTCTGGTGTTCTCTACTTTTCTAGAAAGTTCGCTGAAACTTTTTTTTCTAGGTCTGCACAGAGTTAAGAAGAGGTGGAAACACCCATTGAGGAAATTCACATTCACTATTTGTCCTTTTTGTCACACAGACAAAAAGTGTGGGCAAATTCCAAATTTTATAGTTGACACCAAAACAAAAGATGATGGGAATCCTTTCGATGCAGAAACCTGTTGCAGTGACAGTTGTCAAGGATGGAGTTTTCCATGTCTTAGGAACAGAATATGAGGGGATATCTTCATAGGAACACAGACAACAATAAAATAATGATCCAGAGTTTTATCTGAAACATAAAAAAAGTTTCCTCTGGAATTCCACTCTAATGTATACTGGTAGCCTCTGTATGTCACCAGTTTATATAATGAGGCTTTAAGACAACCTTGCCAAACTTTATGACCATTCAGAAGACATGTAGACAGACTTTTCATGCCACTCAAATTATAT
This sequence comes from Nanorana parkeri, assembly GCF_000935625.1. Classification (NCBI taxonomy): domain Eukaryota; kingdom Metazoa; phylum Chordata; class Amphibia; order Anura; family Dicroglossidae; genus Nanorana; species Nanorana parkeri. Next base: position 78,241 of record NW_017306467.1, on the reverse strand, counting down.
TGATAACGATCTGGTTAGAGAGCCAAGGACAGCCAATAAAAACTGGACATTTATTGCTGTTAAATGTTGCTTGTATGGACATCTTAACACTACAAAACCAATCAGCATTCAACAAATGTGAGTTTTCAGTTAATTACTGTAGAGTGAAGTGAGACTTACACATGCCTGATGCTGTACATTTTGCAGAATTCTCTTGGCTGGTATAAGAAATTCAAGGGTATATCTGAGAGGATCCTCACGATAAGTCCTCTCTAGTACAGAGAACACTTGGGTCAGGAGAGTTGGAGCTGTTACTTCAAAGGGAGGGTACAGGGATGACAGAGTGCTCTGTAGGCAATCCTCCACTGACTGAGGGGTCTGAAAAACATAAAAGTTTCACCCATCACCTTTTATACATACCAAAAAGATACATGTACCAAATACACATAATGCATAAACGTCCACATTATTACAGTCAGGGACGCAAAGAGCTATTCAACATGAAAAGAAGATTTCCTTACAGATTCCTTTGGAAGCAAAAACACAGTTTACAGCTGGCAATACACCTATAGATTATCTGCAGATTTTCTGTGGTCAGATGGAAAAAGTGCAACAGATTCCTCCATCTACGCAAAACTGTGTGGATGGAGGAATCTCCCACTAGGCCAAGCTCCAGTATCTTGCTAGTCAGCCTCGCTGGCTCTCAAAATACCTGAACAATGCCTGCATCCAATCAAATTGTTCAGATATTTTGACAGCCAGCGGGGCCAACTAGCAAGATAGATACTGAAGCTTTATGGATACAGAAGCCACAGGTCCCAGAACTGCACCAAGTGCTGCAAACTGCACATCATGAGACAGAGGTGAACCTAGTATGCCAACCTTTGAGCTGTACCTAAACACCAATAATGATTTTGCCTCTAGTATTTCTAGAGAATTTTCCCCATATGTAGACACCTTATAAAAGCCTCTCTCCACACAGTGCAGCAAAATGGAGGAGTTTCTGAAGCTTCAGATTATTCCTGCAATGCAGCTGCAGATAAATAGTGGCTTATCTAATAAGTGCAATGGCAATCAATATTAAATATAAAAGAATTGACTTAAGCTGGCCATACTCTGGAAGATTTTTGAACAAATGTTCATACGAAAAATCTCATCAGAACATGCGATAATGCCATCACTTGACAAATGTAGTTTGAAATGTTGTCTGGTTTTAGTATTCAGTTTTAGAATGAATGGACTTTCCCAAATGAATATCACATTCACTGTTAGAGTTTTGTTTCTTCAAGAAAAATGTTCCATCCTGCTCCTTTGATTTTTTTCTTCACTGCAGTTGAAAATGGTCGATGGTGACCCCCATTAACTATTAAAGAATCGAACAAATGTTCTGTTTTGAACAACCATTCTACTAGTGTATGGCCAGTTTTAGTTTCCGGATGACCCTGCTGCTGCTTACAAGGGAGCTTTGTCATACCTCCCAACTGTCCCTCATTGGGGGGACTGTCCCTCTTTTGGAACCAAATCCCTCTGTCCCTCTTAAATGTCCCTCTTTTGAAACCAAATTCCTCTGTCCCTCTTAGATGTCCCTCTTTTGAAACCAAATCCCTCTGTCCCTTTTCCTGCTCAGATATACTTTTTTATACAGGATTATTTCACAGGATTTATATAATGCCAACAATTGGCACAGTGCTTTACAATATAAAGGGAGACAGCACAGTTACTATACAATTCAATACAAGATGGTTAGGAGGGCCCTCTAATTCAATAAAAAAATATAATCTATAACTTTTAAAAATGTTATACTGCACTATTGCACCTTTCATTCAGTATCTAAATTATTGAATTTGTTATTTTAAATGATATAAAAGAAAATAGGTGATGAAAAAAAGCACCTGTGGGTTTAACCAATCAGTTTTTGTATATCTGTTTTTTGCGATCACTGTAACCTGGGGTTTCCTCACGTAATTAGTACTATAACGTGTCCCTCTGTCTGATCTCAGAAAGTTGGGAGGTATGCTTTGGCTGTGCAGACCAGGAGCCATGTAGCACAGGAACTCACAGACAAGCCAAGTGGAAAACCTTTTCTGTATATGTTTGCCACTAATGAGTCACATCTACTGGCCGATGCTTTGCTTGACAAAAATAAGTGGAGGTATCTGCCCAGAGCTGTAACAATAGTTCAGCGAACAGCCACTCCTCTACTTACCCGATGATAATAGTTAACAAGTTAATTCCGCTAAATTCTGTCTGAAACTAATGCACTACTAAAAAATAAAAGGATTTTAATATTAGATTTTCTTACATTTGTCAAAAAGACAATTCCAGTCTTGTATAGCATACAGACACAGCCACTTGTGCGCAGAAGAATGGCAGCTCCTATAGCAATAGCAATGTAGGACTGGCTTAGCTGGCTGCCAAGTCAGCTGACACAGCTGATACTGGATACAGAAAACATTCTCTTGCCTGCAAATGCTATAAAGTTTCTTAGCTGTGCTGGTAGAGGAAGGCAACCAGCTAAACAAAAGTGCATGCTTAACCCGAAGTAACATTAATAGGATTGAATCTAAATCTGGAGCAATAAAAACTAATTTGTGTTCCAGAGTAGTACAGTTATGGCAATGCCTGGGGTAAAACTAGAACAGTACAACTTGAACGCAGTGTAATAGAATGAGAAGAGATGATTCTTGGAAGCGCAGATGTAATATGACCTATTTTACCAGTACAGTACATAGAGTTTTTTGCTCAGCCCTTTTTTAGGCACTTATTTATAACAAAAATGGAGGACAGAAAGACATTTTCATTTTTTAGATAAGTTTAACATATGGATGCTGAGGGCAGTACAAACTCTTTAAAGCTGAACTCCAGCTATGCATGTTTTTGCATACTTACTTTGCTCAAGCTAGGTCCAATGTAAATATATATATTTATACCTTAATGGACCATGGGAATCCTGTAAAGTAGCCAGAGATACTACAACAATCTTCCGGGTCCTGTATGGTGCTGTGATAAGCTGGTTACCCTCTGCTTGCTCAGCACATTGGCCACTCAGAGAACACCTACAGGGTTATTCACAAAAGGGTGAAGAGTTTGGAGAAGGCAGGAGAAGTGACCATCTAGGACAACATAGCTGAACTGGAAAGTGAGCTGAATTGGAGAATTTTTCCAAATCAGCTATTTTGGCCTAGATTGTTCACTTCTCCTGTCTTCTCCAAACTCTTCACCCTTTTGTGAATAACCCCCCTAGTGTTTTTTTAATCAATCAATACAAGGAGTTCTCTGATTGGAAAAGGGGCAGATAGTGACATCACCACCCTTTGTCCAATCAGAGAATGGCTTGCATTATTTGATAAAAATACTAGGTTTTCTAGCTCTGGGTACTACAGTGCTATACAGGATGCCCGTAGGATGATTAGGTATGACATATGCATATTTACATTTGGCCAAGCTGGACAAATGTAAGGTCCCTTTCATGTGGCAGATCAGGAGGGGACCCGTGCACGGATTCCCTCCTGATCGGAGCAGTATGGATCAGATGTCACCATTGTGACATCTGTGTCCATCCAGTTTGTTCCTCCATAAAATCGAAAACTGACGCACCCATGTTGGTCTATGGGGAGCCGGATGACATGTGTCTGTTTACATCAGGTTACCCCCGATCTAAAACGATCAGGTACGGCGAAAAGAAACACTGTCCGGAGTTGGGGATAACCGTGCATCCGTCTGCCCATGGACTAGCATTGGGCATCGGGTCCGCCTGAAAAACTGTCAGGCGGACCCTATCGGACCGCACATGTGAAAGGGGCCTAAGTATGCATACTAATGCATGCCTGGAGTTCAGCTTTAAAAAGAAACTGTAATGGTTTGGGATAGATTTTACTTTGTTTACCTAAAGTACTTTTATTTTCTTAAACTGATGCTTTATATCTGTTTTCTAATATACAAACAATCTTTGTTTTACAAATAAACATGTATTACATAACATGGAGCCAAAGAGCACTATGCACTCTGTGTACTTTTAGGCCTCGTTCACACCAGATGCAGTGTGTTTCGGCCCAATTCTGGCCAGAACGCACTGCATCACATTGAGGCCGGCTCACTTTTTTGTGGGGCAGGAGGGGGCATGGCGGGCCATTGAAGTTAATGGCACCGTAGCAACGCCCTCCGGCCGCAATGCGATCGGCTGCGCGGGATCGCAAGGCACATTATGCCTGCAGTCCGGTCCGGTGCAATCAAAATAGTGCTTGCAGGTACAGGTACATATTGCGCAAAGTGTGGGCGATCACACTGCAGGGGGGGCGTACCGGCGGTGCCATTGTCATGAATGTCAGCCCCACGCCCCCTTCTGCCCCTGAACGCAGGAAGCCGGCCAGGATGCACTCCAGTGCGTTCCAGGAGTGAATCGTGCTGGAAAGCACCAGAGCTGGTGTGACAGAGCCTCCAGGGCTTGTTCACACCATGTCCGGACCTTGTCCAGGCCAGAACAGTTTGTTCCCGGACCAAAATAAGCATCCCAATGTATCCCTATGGTATTTCTGGGCTCTGTTTACACCAGCGAAGTCCGTTCCGGACCAGACAAAAAATACTGCTTGTCTCATTTTCTCTGGTCTGAAATGCACTGGAACGCATGGAAATGCAACAAAAACGCATACAAACACATGAAAATGCAATGCACCGCGTTCCAGATTTGGTCCAGACCTTGTCCGGAAAATGGTGTGAACCTGGCCTCAGGGCTTGTTTACACCATGTCTGGAACAGAACAGGTTGTTCCCGAACCAAAAAAAGCATCCCAATGTATCCCCATGGTATTTCTGGGATCTGTTCACACAAGCGCAGTCCGTTCTGGTCCAGACAAAAAAAAATACTACTTGTCTTTATTTCTCTGATCCGGAAATGCATTGGAACAGCATCAAAAATGCATGCAAACGCACTGGACTGCACCTAAAAGCCCGTTTTAGGGCCGGTTCACACCAGCTCCGGTGCGTTCCAGCACGATTCGCTGCTGGAACACACTGGAGTGCTTCCCGGCCAGCTTCCTGGGTTCAGGGGTGGGAGGGGGGTGTGGCGGTGCTTTGAAGTCAATGGCACCGCAGCCATGCCCCCCACCCGCAGTGCAATCGCTCACACCAGAACACGTGGCAAAACAATGCCTGAGTTTCGGTCCAGCGCGACTGCAAAAAAATGCTGCAATTGCACTGGACCGGAACGCAGGCATTGTTTTGCAGCGCGTTCTTGTGCGTGCGACCGCGCTGCGGGCAGGGTGTGTGGCTGCGATGCCATTGACTTTAATGCACCATCATTCCCCCTCCTGCCCCTGAACACAGGAAGCCAGCCGGGATGCGCTCCAATGCGTTCCAGCAGCGGATCGTGCTGGAACGCACCAAAGCTGGTGTGACCGGGCCCTTAAGCTAAAAAAAAACCCACTGGAACGCAGCAAAAACGCACTGCGTCTGCAGATCTGCTTTAGATCTGGTTGGGACACGGTGTGAACATAGCCTCAGGCATGCTGATTCTGATTGAGCCCTCAGACAGAGCCATTTGGATGGAGTGGGTGATGGGGTGGTGTGAGTGAATCTGTTTTCACTTTAAATATCCAGTCAAGCCCAGGGGAACTCAAAAAATAGGATTTTGCATTGCATGACTGAAGTGAACACACATTCATTTTATTTATTTATTTGTTCCCTGCAGAAGTCAACAAAATGCAATGTGTCCTGGGGAGCCAGAACTTTTGCACAAGCCGTACAACAGTTGAACAGTGAGTGTTGTCCATGCAGAGATTTGTAAATGATCAGACGTCAGAATGCACTGTAATCGGATCTCCTGTGTGTGGAGGCTGCTGTGTGAGGCCGCAGTAACTGAGTTTTGTATATTTAGTTAAAGTTGCCTTGGGATCAAATTCTGCTTGCTTGTAGCGCTGGTGTCTAGGTCCTCCCACCCGGCCCAGCTGTTTCCTGTTTCTATCTTGGCCAAAAAAACTTTAGCTTTTGTCCAAGTTTTAGTGAACTACTGAACAAGCCTGAAGCGGACTTTAGAGAAACAGTTTTGGACGCAGAATTAACAGGCGGGAGTCAAAAATCTCTCACCACAGAACGTAGCATGTGAAAAGTTTCCACTTTCAGCTTTACGGACTTAAGTCACTTCTGTTTATTTCCAGCTATTATCCCAGTCAATGGCAGAGGACAGGTCAGCGAACCATTCAAGATATTTTTATTCCATGTGGAATGTTCTAAAATGTGATCACATTCGGCCTGGAATTGAATCACTTAGAAAAGGCTACGTTCAGTCATAGGCTACCCAATATTTTGTAGAAGTGCTAGCAATGCGTTACACACGGGCTGGAGCAGTGGGAATCGCTCCAAGTGGATATGTTATGTGGCCATTTAGGCCTCATGCTCATGGGTGGCTGGGGATTCCTGCAACAGGAATCCCCAGGTCTGTCTGTACAGATGTGGTCAAGATCTTTCTAGATCCGCAGGTAATTGTTGTATGGACACACCTGAGATTCCTGCCGCAGGAATCCCGAGCCATCCATGAGCATGGGGCTGCTATCACCCTGCCATTAACTTGGACTGGCACAACAGCCTCATCTGTACGGACACACCTTAGATTCCTGCTGCAGGAATCCCCAGGCATCCATGAGCATGGGGCCGCTATCACCCTGCCATTAACTTGGACTGGCACAACAGCCTCATCTGTACGGACACACCTGAGATTCCTGCTGCAGGAATCCCCAGCCCTCATCTGTACGGACACACCTGAGATTCCTGCCGCAGGAATCCCCAGCCATCCATGAGGATGAGGCTGCTATCACCTTGCCATTAACTTGAACTGGCACAACAGCCTCATCTGTACAAACACACCTGAGATTCCTGCTACAGGAATCCCCAGCCATCAATGAGCATGAGGCCGCTATCACCCTGCCATTAACTTGAACTGGCACAACAGCCTCATCTGTAAGGACACACCTGAGATTCCTGCCGCAGGAATCCCCAGCCATCAATGAGCATGAGGCCTCTATCACCCTGTCATTAACTTGAATGGGCACAGCAGCCTCATCTGTAGGGACGCACCTGAGATTCCTGCTGCAGGAATCCCCAGCCATCAATGAGCATGAGGCCACTATGACCCTGCCATTAACTTGAACTGGCACAACAGCCTCATCTGTATGGAATCCCTGCCGCAGGAATGCCGCAGGAATCCCCAGCCATCAATGAGCATGAAACCTCTATCACCCTGTCATTAACTTGAATGGGCACAGCAGGCTCATCTGTAGGGATGCATCTGAGATTCCTGCCGCAGGAATCCCCAGCCATCCATGAGCATGAGGCCGCTATTACCTTGTCATTAGCTTGATTGGGCACAACAGCCTGATTTGTAGGGGCACATACGAGATTCCTGTATTCCCAGCTGCCTAGGTACATAAACCATTTATTATTGCCCTCCTGTGATCCAAAACTCAGCAAATAGCGGGCTTTTACCTGCTATATGCTGACAGCGCAGAGCAGTGCTGCAGCCAAGAAAGATCCCGACACTATTGTTGGAATCCACCCCACTACTTGATTGACAGCTGGCTCTGCCTCTCTAGAGGCAGCAAGCTGTGCCCGCATCCTCCCCCGTTTGTTCCCCCAGTCAGCACTGGAGGAACAGAGATGGGAAAAGGGAATCCCTGGGGGGAGTGGTGACTGACAGTTACTACTCTCTGCAGGTAGAGAGGTGACAGGGACGATCAAATTAAAGGAGAACTATGGGGTCAGTGTTTTTCCCCCATAGTTCTCCTTAGGGTAACGGGAGGACACAAACTAGCGTCCTCCCGTTACCCTAAGCTCAGTATACCGCGAGCTACAGCTCGCGGTATACTGAGACGCCGCACCTGGAGCGGATCCCGACTTAGATGACGGGATCTGCCCAGCTGCGTGAGTGACAGCTGGCTCTGCCTACCTAGAGGCAGAGCCAGCTGTACCCGCCCCCTCCCCCGTCCGTTCCGCCAGTCAGCGCTGGCAGATCGGAGCGGGGAGAGGGGAATCCAGCCCCTCCCCCTGTCGCGGCAGAGAGCCGTGACAGGATCGAGAGGGGAGGGAACCCGTTATGTTTTCCCTCACCTCCCGATCTACTGAGCCGACCTGTGACAGTCTCATTGTAACAGGTCGGCTTAGAACTATGAGGTGAGTGGAAATCACTCATGTCATAGTTCTCCTTTAAGGATGATTCCATTGAAAGGTTATTGCAGATTTGTGCCAAAATCTTGCTGCATACCAGAGCAAGCACACTCAACTCTGGAGCACCACCGCCACACAACAAATTAGGGATTGGCGTGTGCCACTTTTATTTGTCACAGGAAACACTAATTATGCTGGCAAATAGAAACTGGTGTATTTTTCGATGTGCGCCAGGATGAGTCAGAACCTGAGCTCCTCTGAACCTGGAAGGAACTCCACCTGAACAGAGAAGGAAGGTCTTTCTGTGCCGCCCAATTAGCAGTGGGTGGGATATCCCCTGCCCACAGCTTGACGTAAGCAAAGGGGCGGGATGCAGTGACATCATTGACCTTATTTGGCTGCACGCCTATATTTGGTAAATCACATGTACCTAATATGGCCATTTAAATGCAATGATGCCAGAACAAGCATCCCGCCCCTTTGTTCACAGTGGGCAACTCTGGCCATCCTGCTGTGCTTTAACTACAAATCCCTTCATGCCTCTGCCTCTGGAAGTCATGTCTATGACTGCAAGTCTTGCAATTCCTCATGGGGCTGGAGGGCCAGAGTTGCGCACCTCTGGTTTACATGCAGTTGAGGTGTGGGGAATGCCCATGCACCAGAATTGACATAGCTGTGTGATCTCGGAGCCATATGTCACCTTGTAAGACCTGCTGCAGTGTCATTCATTGTTAATGGCACCCCAACGCAGCTTACTGTACCATGCGTTTTTAAAAAGCTGCAGAGACTTCTTTGCTGCGTATGTCATGCGTCGGGCAGTGTACTGAAAAGAATGGGCTGCTCAGTATGTGACACACGAAAAAACGTGTGTACACGGGGGCTTAGGGCCTATTCACACTTGGCCGTTTTGCAAGATGCATTACAAGTAAAGATCCCATTCTTCCCTGGATGGCTGATCTATGTGATGCAGTGTTAAAGGTAAACTATATGGGCCTGTTCACACCTGCACATGTGTATTACCATGCATGCTGCGTGCACATGGAACAGTGTGAATCCAGCCTAAGGCTCTCAGGCTGGGCATACACTGTTAGAATTTCGGCTGATTCACAGGAACTGGGTGAAGTTTTAACAGTGGGTGGTCCTGCCAGATTGAGCAACCGACTTTTGTCTAAGGAGCCAGGCCTGCAAATTGTCAGCTGAATAGTGACTGCAGCCAATCAACTGAAACCACTATTCGTGTATGCTGTCAGCATACAATAACCGCAGTGAAAGATTCACCTCCCCATGCTGTTTAGCGCTGCCGGAGGAATCTGTTTGATTCTTGTAATTTAGCCCATAGATAGGTGTGTATGGCCAGTTCCTCTTTATACACCCAGCTTAGTAGTGTATATAGAAAGAGAATAGACAAAAGGTATATACTACAGGGGGTATGTTATATACTCACAATAAAACCCATAAAAAAAACTATCTTGGTGGAGCTCAGCTTTAAGAACGAGAATACACACAGCATCTGAGTGGGATTTATCAAAACTGGAGCAGGCAGAATCTGGAGCAGCTGTATATGGCAACCAATCAGCTTCTCTCTTTCATTTCCAAAGCTTAACTGAACAAACTGAAGCGAGAAGCTGATTGGTTACTATGGGCAACTGCTCCAGATGGTGTCTGCTCCCGTTTTGATCAATTCCTTCTTTCCCCCAGTGTGTCCTGTAGATGGAAATCTTGCAGTTGGTGTCCGTATCCCGCATGTATGTCTGTACGTCTGTCTGTGGATGTGTGTGTCCTTTCTCAGCCATAACACCAGCTGCAAATCATTAAATGTGTGAGATCACTTCTTCCTGCGGAGAGAGACAGACTGAGAGTGAAGGAGAGGGAGCTGACTTTAGGAGGAGGACCGAGATGAAAGTAGCATAGAAGACACAAGAATTAGGGCTCATTTACATTTTTGCGGCGCGTTAACGCACGGGCAACAACGTGCAATGCGTTAAGGCAGCCTGTTGCAACGAATGGCCTGCCGATGCCCTGAAAATCAGGTGACTCTTCAACATTGCCTTAGTACATTGGGGCGCCATTCAAAATAAACAATATCGCAGTGTCGCAGTAACGCATGTTGCGTTGCGGTGAACGCAATGTAATTGTGGGCAGGGATGTGCAAATGACACACATGAGAAGGATTGTGAAGGAAGCCATGTACTGCTGCTTGCCATGTGACATGTCATTATGAAGATGATGATTGAAAAGGCTGCTAACAAGAACAATGCTTGCTGCCCATAGCAACCAATCAGCTCTCAGCGGTCAGTTCTAAACTCCAGAGTTGGAAATGGAATAAAGATTCTGATTGGATGCCAGGGGCAAGTAAAAGGAATGTGGTTATCCCCCTAGCTGTGTGCTGGGAGTGAAGGGGTGACCTGTGGATCGTCAGTGCCTCCTTTCCAAGCACAGAGCTGATGTAGTCACCCCTCCTAACCCCGCACAGCACTGGCAGATCGGAGCCAAGGAAGCATTGCTGAGCCGAGGAGGACAGACACAAAGGAAGGGAAGGGAGAGGATGCCCCGGGCTCACCATGTCTCGGTGCGGATGTGGAGTCACATAGCGATGCGGCTGTCCTGCAGTGGTGTCCCGGTGACGGCTGGAGTGTGATGAGAGTGTGATGGCAGCATCTCCTCCTCTGCTCTCCGCTCCTCACACTGGGGGACCTGGAAGGGGGGTGAGCAGAGCACAGCACCCCCTCCTCTTCTCCCTCTCCGAGCTCTGATTTGTTCCCACTCTCCTGCCTTTTATACTACCGTACTTCTTCTCTCCAAAATGCCAGACTTTTCCCACACTCTGTGTCTACTCATTCTTCCTTCCCCTTCATGTCACATTGTGTCTTCTATCAGTCTTCACCTTTTTATATGTCCCACCTATTCACTTTCCAATCTTCCCGGACTGTCATCCCATGTGTCTGCTCCTCTTTGTCTGCCCTTCTCCTCCTCCTTACTTTTCTACCCCCTGGGTCTCATGGAGTACAAGTCCCCTCTCTTTACTTCCCCTTGTGTCACATTTTCTTTAAGGTGGAAAGAACAAGCTTTCCTTTGTTTCCGTGGCTGGGGGGTGGCAGCGAAGCCACGTATCCTGGACCTTCAGTGTGCTGATGTCTGTGGCCTTCTGAACAGTGTTCTGCTCTCCTGACACTGATCAGTCCACACTGACACTGAGGAGTCCACACTAATCAGTCCACACTGACACTGAGGAGTCCACACTAATCAGTCCACACTGACACTGAGGAGTCCACACTAATCAGTCCACACTGACACTGAGGAGTCCACACTGATCAGTCCACACTGACACTGAGGAGTCAACACTAATCAGTCCACACTGACACTGAGGAGTCCACACTAATCAGTCCACACTGACACTGAGGAGTCCACACTGATCAGTCCACACTGACACTGAGGAGTCCACACTAATCAGTCCACACTGACGAGTCCACACTGATACTGAGGAGATCACACTGATCAGTCAACACTGACACCGAGGAGTTCACACTGATCAGTCAACACTGACACCGAGGAGTTCACACTGATCAGTCCACACTGACATGAGAAGTCCACACTGATCAGTCCACACTGACACTGAGGAGTCCACACTGATCAGTCCACACTGAGAGTGAGGAGTCCACACTGATCAGTCCACACTGACACTGAGGAGTCCACACTGATCAGTCCACACTGAGAGTGAGGAGTCCACACTGATCAGTCCACACTGACTAGTCCACAGTGACACTGAGGAATCCACACTGATCAGTGCATGCTGACAATGATAAGCCCACCATGACACTGATCAGTCCACAATTACATTGATAAGACTACACTGACACTGAACAGTCCACACTGATTATGTTTAGTCCACACTAACACTGATATGTCCACACTGACACTGATAAGTCCACACTGACTACTCTGCACTGATCAGTCCACACTGACAATTTTGTGTCCACACTGATACCGGGGAGTGCACACTGACACTGATGAGTCAGAACTGACAAAGATTAGTCCACACTTATCTCTTGACAGTGAAAAGTCCAGATTGAGCGCCTAATACTGGAAAAACTCAATTTGGAAACTAATAAGTCCACACTGATAATGATACATCCACACTGATACTGAAAAGTCCACACTGAGCTCCTGATACTGACACTTCCACAGTAACAGTGATAAGTCCACACTGAGCTCCTGATACTGACAGGTCCACCCAGGAAGTGATAAATCCACACTGAGCTCCTGATACTGACAGGTCCACCCAGGCAGTGATAAGTCCACACTGAGTGATAATGATAAGTCCACACCAAGCTGTCGATAACGGCAAGTCCTCCCTGACACTGAGAAGTTGCCAGAGAGCTCCTGACAGTGAACAGCCCTCTCCAGACTCCGGAACCAGCCTAGCTGCTGTGTGTACACTTGGTCAGCACTGAACTGCAGCCAGATGCTCCCTCTGACTTCCTGCACTGATGGCCAAGCTGACTGGACCTCCCCTAAGCTAACTGTGTTATGTGCTGCCTAGATGAATTGTAATGCCTATATCAAAGCTTATACTGAATTACCAAAATAAAGTCATGCTGGTTTGTCACTTTCACCTTTCTGTAACTTTTCAAGTGTGCATTAATACATTCCTGGCATGTCACAATACACAGCAACAGTATCATTTTTCAGCAAAGCTGTAGCTTTTATCATAAAAGCATTCCTTGAGCTCCAGCCCAGTGACTTTGTCTAGGCTGTTTGCTAGAGGCATAAGGAAGTTTGTCCTCAGTCCCCCCCCCCCCCTCCCCCCAAAGATCAGACTGCAACATTGCAGCAAAGCACAGGGTGAGGGGCTGAAGGTCGGATCTGTGTCAAATATTTGTAAACCCAGCCAAAAACTACACAGGCACCAGGATAAACATGAGTGTGTCATTGTGGAGCCAATATATTGGAACATGAAGACCCAGGATGATGCTTGAACAAAGGTGTTGCTGTCCTACTGGAAAGAAAAGCAGATTTAGGGCTCATACACACAAACAAATGACAGTAAGATCCTGTTTTAAAAGTGCTCTGTACCCGTGTGTATTTAAGGTTTGTGCAACTTTGACATGTGTATGGCGTATAGTGCAAAGGTGCCCCGTCAGTTGCTAGGATGCCAGGCAGCTTGAGCAGCCTGCAGCCTAGCAATGAAGGATGCTAAATGGCAAGGAGTCATCTGCTTCCTAGCAACAAAAAGAGAGTGATATGGAGAAAGAAAGAGCGACAGTGTGAGAGAAAGAGACAGAGGAAAAGAAATAGATAACAAGAGAGAGAAAGACAGGTAGAAAGAGACAGAGGGGGAGAGAGAAAAAGAGATAGTGAGAGAGAAATAGAAAGAGACAGGGAGCAAGAAAAAGAAAGAAATAGTGTGAGAGAGAGAGGGAAAAAAAGAGAAAGAGAGAGCAAGAGACAGAGGGGGAGAGAGAAAGAGACAGAGTGAGAGAAATAAAAAGAGACAGGTAGCAAGAAAAAGAAAGTGTAAGAGAGAGAAAAAAAGAGAGAGACATGTAGAAAGAGACAGGGGGGAGAGAAAAAGAGATAGCGAGAGAAAAATAGAAAGAGACCGGGAGTAAGAATAAGAAAGAGATAGTGTGAGAGAGAGAGAGAGAGAGAGAGAGAGAGAGATAAAAGAAAAAGAGAAGAAAAGAGGTTGAAAGAGAGAGCGAGAAAGAGAAGAGAGAGAAAGAAAGATAGTGAGAGAGAAAGGGAGAAAGAAAAAGAGAGAGAGGGGGAAAAAAAGAATGAGATAGCGAGAAAGAAATAGAGAGGGAGAGAAAAAAAAGATAGGAAAAATAGGGAGAGAGAGTGATAAAAAAAGAGAGACAGGGAGAGAGATAGAAAGAGACAGATAGAAAGAGAGAAAGAAAAAGAGATAGCAAGAGAGAGAGAGAGAGAGAGATAAAAAAAAGAAAGATAGCAAGAGAGAAATAGCAAGAGAAAGAGGGAGAGAGAAAAAGAGATAGAGTGTAAGAGAGAAAAAAAGAAAGAGAGGGAAAGGGGTACCAAGAGATAGAGGGTGAGAGAAAAAGAAAGAGAGGGAAAGGGGTACCAAGAGATAGAGGGTGAGAGAAAAAGAAAGAGAGGGAAAGGGGTACCAAGAGATAGAGGGTGAGAGAAAAAGAAAGAGAGGGAGAGAGAAAGAGATAGAGGGAGAGAGAAAATAAGAGAGAGAAGGAGAGATAGCAAGGGAGAGAGAGAAATAAAACCAGAAAGAGATATATTTTGTAGCCATGAGAATGTTGAACATTGACATTAGTTTCATCCGTAGAAGAAACTTACAAAGTAACCAAGTTCCTAAGTGTAATCAGATTCACTTTCATCTCTTGGTGCGCTGGAGATTGGCAGCAGTGGGGACTCCGCCTGATATACAATGAATAGTGAATGTGTATAACAGATGAAGAACAGATTGCCTTAAGGCGTAATCATTCATTTCTGAATGATCAGATCGCCTATTGTTTCACCAGCTTAATGTTATAGGATATCAGTAGAGATAGATTAGACACCAGTCTACTAATGGCAGCAAATCTGACAGGTTTACACAACAGTCAGAGAACAGACTGATATGGGGTACAAAGGGCACGTTTGGAAGCTGGGACCCTACTTTCATCCTGGCTGGAAGTGGTCACATTGTCACAGCCTATTGCATGACCATAACATACAGTGTGTAGGCTTTGTGCACTTCATTTGAAAGGCGGATCAGCAGGCAGTTTATTTCCTAAAAGCCATCCATCATGTTATGTTTATGGGCATTTTATTACCATATTTTTACAGCTGCGGCATATTCCACAGCACTTAGAGAACATTGCTGAATGGTTTTGTGTAAAGTAAAAATAGCATGAAAGTTGCTCTTAGCTGTGTAGTTCTGCGTATTGCTCAACCTACGATGATGACTTACAAAGTTTCTCTGCTCTGCTTGAAGAGGACCTTTCAGTACTTATAGTATACATGAATAAATTCCTGATATATCACAATACAGAGCAACAGTATACATTCTCAAAAACACTGAAACGGTTATCATTAACAAACATTTCCCAAGCTCTAGTCAAGTTACTGTGTAGGCTGAGATGATGTCATCAGTCTGCTGCATGCAGGAGGAAGCTTTTCCTCAATCTTTTCTTCCTCAGTGATCATTTTGCAATACTGGGACAAGGTGAAAAGCTGCAGAATAGGGCTGACAAGAGCTGGAAAGACACCAGGATTTTCATGGTTGTGTCAGAAAGGAGATACTGACTCTAGATGACCCCTGAACAAAGATGGTGCTGGCCTTCTAATCAGAAAAAAGCAGATTAAGACATTGTCAGGGGGAGTACTGGGAACTCTAAGAAAATAAGTACTATTTAAGTGTTAGCACACATCCCTTAGCATGTGTGCGCTTAACCCAAAAATACATCTAATCATAATCACCCCAAGTGCAACATCGAAACTGCAACAGCAGGCACTGTGTTTTTAGTCACTGAGCCAGTGGAGAGATCACAAAGATCCCTCTGTGACCGGCTCAGTGATACATAGTGCAGCAGCACTTGCCACTTACATTCCTCACATAACAGCCACATTCCACGGTGCTGGGAAGCTACTGGGGAGCGTGGCTGCAGCTTCCCATCCAATCAGGAAGCTGGGCAGGTGGTTACATGATCACCTGCCAGGCTCCCTGCTTCATTACTGCACCCCTGCTGGAAGATGTAAGGCATAACTGAAGAGATGGGAATCCGGGATTCCAGAGCTATGGCTGCCAGAAGAACCTTCACATTTTAAACTTTCTGGAGTGTTGGACTCCTGCTCCCCCCACCGTGCCGTGATTCTGCCCATTGACCCCTACATCACTACTGTGTATACTTTCCTGTAAAAGACATCAGAAGAAACCACAGCTCACAGCTGGAAACCAAACATTCGACACACCTGAAAGTGTATAGGATGTGAAGAGGCCATTGCTCTGCAAAAGTAGAAGATTGGAGGAAGGGGCAGCAGCACAGGTGAGAATCAACTTTTGCAGGCCTTGCTTTTTTAACATTTTTTAACCCAGCATTAGAGTCGCTTTAACTATTGAGGCAATACATTTCGTATCTAAAATTGTAGAGCTTTCTGGCTGCTGTAACCCTACAAATCAATGCGTACCAATCTATATGTAGCACTCCTCCTCTTAAAATGGTTGAGAATGGCAGTGGTGTGGCAGGCTAACATTTCCATCTCAGGGTGGAATCCTTGCCTTATTATGTGAAAGAAAGAAAGTTAGGCACCAGCCACAAAAAAACAAGATGAAATGTCTCAATCCTCTCTGCCTGTTGCTTTGGGTGCTTGCAGCACAAATCTCATCCGGCTCCACGTTGGGCACCAAAAATGTAGCATTCCTCCTCTTTGGGTGGTTGAAATGACCCCCCTAAGGATTGTGGCAGGGTGTAGAAATTTGGGCAGCAGTCACTTTAGCGTTTTTATGGTTTTATTTGCTAAATAAACTCTGGAGAAAGGGTTAGGGGCATAGAATATCCAAAATCCCATGTTTCTGCTCTGCTCTTTCTCCAGCATGGCAGCTGAAATTCCCTGAGCCTTTAGCTTATACCCAGGACAGAACATTTAGCATAGACCCTGGCAGGGACAAGGCTCAGGAGAGAAAGAATCTTGTGGAAGGTTTCTTCAAATGTTTATCACCTTCCCTCAGCCCACACTACTGGACCAAAATGTGACTGAGCATCTAACCATTTCCTCACTGTATGCAAAAAAAGAAAAAAAAAGCTTTTGCCTAGAGATGCTCTAAAGTTTCTGACAGCCCCCAATCAGATTCAGGCCTGGTTTAAATACCACAGGGCTGCCTACGCATTTTAAGCCCCTCCATAACCATTCTGGACAACTTACCGATGTTGGGCCCCATTCACACTGAGCGATTTATCGCGCGATTTCTGCAGTGATATCACTCATATTTCCACACGATATCGCTCTATCTAGCTTCTCCAATCCATTTCAATGGAGCTGTTCACATCTCGCCGCTCAATATCGCTTGTCGCTCCTACATGACCCTTTTTTCTGCGGATTTCGAGCGATTTTGCTCCTGATTGCATACAGCCCAATAGGAAAAGTCGCGCAATATCGCACATATAAAATCGTGCGGAAAATCGCGCAATTTTCATGTCGCTCAGTGTGAATGGGGCCTTAGGGTTCAGCACCCACCTACTTGTCTTAGAATTTTGTCATTGGTAATGCAGGAAGCAGAGAGAATTGAACATAACACATGGCATGTCTTAGGAAAAAAACAATCTTAAGGTTATCGGACTAAACTTTTAGTCCGATAATCGAACCGTTGTATGATTTTCGTACGACGGCCCCGTCCTGCCCCGATTATCGCAAGGTTCAATCAGTGGTATTTAGAAAAAAACACCTGGACGACTTGCGGTAATTGACCACAATTATTTTCGTTTGCGCATGCGCAGTGCAAATCGTACGACTTTTGACGGACGGAAACGCCACCAACCATGCGAACATCGTACGATCGACCAAAGTTTTCAAACATGCTTGACGGTCAAAAGTCGTACGATTGTACAGTACTATCGGTCGGGCACTCTATTTACACGTTACAATTGTTGTACGAAAGTCGATCGCATACGATTATCGTACGATAATCGTAAGGTGTATGGGCACCTTTACTATCCTCTAACTTCTCCTGTAGTGGTGAGTGTGCTTATTCTGCAACTCAGATTGGGGTAAACTAAAGGAACTTTTTTACTTTAGCACAGTTGCTGTGTTTACTGAATAGCCTTAGTGGCTCACTGAATGCTCTCACTTGTTGCCTGGAATGCATTTTTAACCAGTCTGCAGCATGTATTCCTCATGATAAGTTAAAAAGCATTAATCAGCTTAACATAATTTATAGGAGTTGGTCACGCATGTCGCAGATGCCACAAATACCATACACAGCATTTTCTGGAGAGGATCACTCTAAGGTCTCTTTGTCAAGGACATGCACAGCCATACAGTGTTCACGTCCATGGAGAGACCTGTGCCTGGGAGGTGTAACCGTGTGCTAATACCTGTACATCTCTATGACAGGATGTGACTGCAGGCGGCTACAGGCTGACCCAAACTGACATATCCAGACAGGTACGGAGGTACTCCTTAGAATGCAGACTGTCTGCACGTGGCTAAATGCAGCAGCTGTCCCTCCTGAAAGCAGCTCTCTGCATGGACACGCATGCTGTACAGCTGTGCACGTCTGTGTCAATGAGGCCTCAGTGACTTGTGAATAATGGTGTACTAGAATGTTAACATCACAGCCAACCTCAGTAGGGTTGCCACCTGTCCAGGATTCACCCGGACAGTTCGGGTTTTGAATGCTGTGTCCGGGTTTCATGGCACCAGGAACCTGGACACAAGATGTCAGGCAGACAGGGGCAACCAAAATTAAGATAGGGGCTACTGGCCCCCCCACTGAAAATAGTCTCAACTGTGTTATTTATATATTAATGGGTGGTGCCCATTACATATGAATAAGTCGTGACTCATTCTCCCCAAAAAATATGTCCGCGTGTTGCTAGAGTGTTCGGGTTTCGCTTGAAGAAAAGGTGGCAACCCTATTTCTGAGGCTTCTTAAGGCATGCGTACCACTGGTTAATAAACTCCACTGTGCCTTGTACTTGCAGAAAGAATCTGGAACAGGTTGAGGGCTAGTTCACACCAGAACTGCGTGCAGGCAGCATTTTTTCTGACCGCGCGGGACTGGCACTGATGTGCCACGCGTTCCGGTGGGGCCGATCGCGGTGCGGCCGGAGGGTGTGGCTGCGAGACAATGACTGTAATGCACCGTCATGCCCCCCCCCCCCAAAAAAAACAAAACAAAGTGAGCTAGCCAGAATGCGATCCAGTACATGTGCAGTGCGTGTGAACTAGCCCTTATACCTCCTAGCCTCCCTATTTATGTCCCAGAACCTCTTCAGCTAGTATGGCTACTGCTGTTCAGGACTCCATAGAAAACTCCCAACCTGGACATGTACTGTCTGTAGTTGCTGGAAAACTGTCAAAAAAGTAAACACTGACTTGAGGCCTACATGTATCTGTAGCCAGTGATCTTATTATTATTCAGCTTTAAAATGTCTCCGGCAGCTTAAGGGTTATCCTAATGTGAATGAAACTTCTTCAAAGACAAAACACAGAGCGAGCGTGCAGAGAAAAGTGGCTTCCTGCGTCACTTTAACTGCTAAATGAGCCTCTTTGTGCAGAGAATGGGGTAATTGTGTTAGCATTAACGGGTGTGGGTGGAGAGGAGGAGCCCCTGGCCTACTCACACCCCTTAAACACTTCAGTACTGGGCACATAATGCTGTTTTCCTATGTAAAATGAATACTCTGATGTCTTTCTCTGTGCATAGTAATGCATACCAGGCCATTTTTTCTTTCCATCTAATAATTACTTGCAGTTATGGATGGCCTGGGGCTATAGTAGAGGTACTATAGAAAACAGTATCACACCATCACAACAATATTACTGATTTGCAGGTTTTTAAGCTTTTCATGTGTTCGGAGCACAATTGAGAGCCTCCCTAAACATTGGAATATGGATAGAGGGGCTCCTATTGTAGATATGACACTGGCAATGCTTCAAGTCAATAGGATATGTTTGTGTACATGACCATTTGTTTGTAGACTTCATCTTTCCTTGTGGGTTTTTAGTACGTTTTGCACTAATATTCCTGTTCTCCTGAGAACTGTGAATTTGCAGACTTTGAAGTCCCATTTGTCAAATCTGTTGAACTTTTCATGACAAATCACAAATGTTTGATTTTCCAGGATCCAATTTTTTCCACAGTTTGATTTTCCAATATATGCTACATGCTGTTTGACATAATGTCTTCTTATTGTCTGGGTCTATGACTTGCTTGTATCTCCTAAGACAGAACAAAAACGTTTGCCCATGTAGCATCCCCTTACCCCCTGGAGGCAGATTAGGGACTTCCAAAGGTCAGATGGGCTGACATTTCACCTCAGGATTGCATTCTTGACATGCAGTGAGGATGTGAAAAGATGGATAGCAGTCACTTTTGATCAGTTGATAAAGGACTAATAAACTCTAGGGAGAGCGGGTTAGGGTTTACAGGGTACCCCAAATATATAGCACAAACCAGAGACTCCAAATACTGCAGTTATACAGAATGGGCCGAATAGCTGTAAAAGCACTTATCACACTGGACTTTTTGCAAGGTTCGAGTTACTATACAGCTAACCCTGACTCTCTACATGCAAAAGTTCCTCCTGGGTAATACAGTCTAAGGTTCAGCTTCAAGCCTGTGACACACTGCACGCAAAGCAGCGCAGAGTGGTGACGTGCAGAACTTCGCGTGCAGTGTCTTGTAATTTTCACTCCGGCGCATCAGCTTGCGAGAGCTCGTATAGCTGAGTGTGCCAAGATGAAAAATGTAATCTTCAGCCAATTGGTTCGAGTGTATAAACCCGCGCGTCGGGATGCAAATCCATTCAGTTGTTACACGCGAACCGATTGGCTGAAGATGCAGTCTTTCATCTGGCCGCACTCAGCTTACACACTGCATGTGAATGTCCGCGCCTCAGCTTTGCCTTGCTTCGCAGACAGTGTTCCATGGGCTTCACTCCTCCCAGGCAATACCTCTGGCCAGGCAAAGCTAGCTTTAGGTCCTAGCCATGGGTCTATCTTCAACAAGCACATGTATCCTCCCCAGGCAGCAGGCCTGGGAACTCAGGAGCAGCAGCATACACATCCTCAGCAGGCAAGACCTGGGAGGCAAGAGAGCTTGTGGAAGGTTCCTCAAATATCTCTACCCTTTCCCAGCCCGCATCACTGGCAATAAACCTCCTAGTGGTTGGCCAGGGCGATATAAATATTCATAATTCAGGTTAATGCAGGAAGAAGCAAACAGAGTTTAAGGACAACCCAACAAAAGCAGAACTATCAATATGATTTAGGCTGATTACAGCCCAGCAAACTAAAATTAATCATTCACTAATTATTAGGGCAGGGTGGCTACACATGTATTCAGGTGAATCCAAAATAAGTGATGCGCCAAAAATGATACGATTTTCTGAATTCACCAGATTTGTGAATTGATTCACTCATCTGTAGTCTCTAGTAGCCTTCCTTCTGCCAGTGAGCAGTTATGTTACGCACTTTTTATCTGTTAGCTGACTGGTTTTAAAACACTGCCAAATGGGATATAGGGGTGTCTGGGGTAAGGATGAGTGATGTTTGAAAGGACTTTTTGCCAGTCTCCAACTCCTACTTGGTTTGGGAGTAGTTCCATGTGCAGATGGGGAATTAAAAGAAAAGAGTGGTAACCACCTTCTCCATTTATTTCTACTCCACACTAGATGTGTTGTCATGCTTTTTCTAGTGCAGGCAAAATGTATGGCCAACAGAAAATCCATTGTACTCATAGAGTCTGGTATTACCAATGTGTAGGGTTGCAGTACCGTAAAAAAGTCCTTCTTGCTGCATTTTGGGTGTGTTAACCCGTAACTTGCCATTCAAGTCAATTCAAATGAAATATTTTATAAATGGAAAATGCGTTCTGGGAGGAATGTTTTTGGATATTGAATGAAGAGCTAATGGATCAAGCAAGAGGCGAAGCTAAACATTCCGTCACCTGGGGCAAAGACTCAGAGTTGCCCCCCCCCCCCCCCCCCCCGCTGGGACAAGTTCTCTGGGTTTGCTTCTACTTTCTCTACTTTCCCGGCGGTGCCCCTTATAATCTGTCATGGAGGAGAGACATGAATGAAGTGAAGAAACAGCACAGAAGCGGATCTAAAGACACGGATCCACCATGGAGGATACTACAAATCCCAGCAATACATTATACAACAATGCAGAATAATATGAAGCTTCATAGTCTGTGTTGCTCCGAGTTGGCAGCTTGAGGTCAGTAGTAATGCAGAGGTCAATAGTGTAACGCAGAGTGCAAAGGTCAGCAGTGAGGCAGCGATGTTGCCTCACGTTCTCAGGTGAAGCCTCTAGCAGCCTTCTTTGTCCCCTGACTTCAGTACCCGTCCTCCTGCTCTCAGCCAGCCAATGCTGGTGCTGCAGCCTCCCTCCCAGCCTATAGCAGCTGAAGTGGGCGGAGGAAGCTGCAGGCAGCAGCCGAAGAACACAAACACTGAAGCGAGCAAATTAAATCAGCCAAACCATCGGCTTTTCTCCTCTTAGGCCACCTGCAGCTTCAGCCCACTTCAGCTACTATAGAGGGGAGAGCTGTAAGAGAGATCGCCACTGTGGTTTACCCCCTGTAAGAAAATTAGTATTTCTCGACTGACACTTGCGATTTAAGTGTCTGAAGGTGATTAATCTTCTTTTGTTAAACCTAAGTGCTTTTTAAAGGTCAGTAAAGGTATTCTTCTAAACATGCCTTTTATTACCCGATAATAATAGACTAGTACAATGTGTACAAATTGTTGCATGGACTTTTCTTACTTACCATGGTGTAGCTGTCAGTATAAATGGTGTCACTAGTTATTAATGTGGTTCTCATGAAGCTGACACCACGTTGACAATGCACTGAGGAGCCCCAGAAAGAATTCACTTGAAATTAATTTTCTCTAATGCATTACAGATGCCACATTATGAAGCGCTACTCCCATTAGTCAGGCACCCAAAAATGATATCCAGTACCAAATATTTTTGAGACTTTTCTAATAATGTCAGGGGAAGTACACATCCTTAAATGCTTTATTCTGTATTAATGTGCCTATCATGATGTAGGATGGTGATGTGATAATTGCTGTTGATGCTGATTATTAAGTAGAACAATGTCAGCATTTCCAGTGGAGCTGAACGTGCTGTAAAGGCTAAGTTAACTTTTCCAACCAAGTTTCATGTTACACCCATATTAAGGGTGTAATATAAACATGATCACATCACAAACCCCCTCATGTCTCTCCTGCCCACCACTTACCTGCACTATGGGGTTCTTCTCCCTGCAGGCTGGTGTTTGGTTCTGTGTGTAGTTCTACCCACTCAGCCGTGCCATTCATTTACAGATCTTTTGACAGGAACTTCAAGTCCCATCAGCCACTGTGGCAGAAGGACCACTGTGGCCATTGTTTTCTGCATGGAAAACATGTGTAGTGTAGTCCATTCATCCAGGGCCGGTGCTAGGATTTTTGCCTACACAGGCAAAGTTGCATTTTTGCGCCCCCAACCCCCTCCCCGACCCCCTGTAGCGCTGGGCCTGCTCTCTATCAGCATGTAAGCTGCATAGTGTATTTTACGTTTTTGGTTGCTGTCCTCTTCCCCTCTTCCTCAAT
>NW_017306467.1:7606-54095 GCF_000935625.1 Nanorana parkeri | reverse complement strand
CTGCCAGAGGTGCCGCACGTGTCGGGATCCTCTGGCAGTCGCTGGCCAGCTAAATTAGGACCCCCCCTGGAGCTCCTCCCACCGGCCAGCGCTGACTCGCCGCTGCTCTCCCGCACCGAAGGTAAGTGAAAAAAAACAAAACATAGCGCAACCATCGGGGCATTTTGACAAGTACGAGTACTTGTCAAAATGCCCTGTTTTGTCCGCCCTCACCCTGCAGCGCCCTCAGGCGGCCGCTTGCCTTGCCTTGCGGTAGCGCCGGGCCTGCATTCATCCTCCTGTCTATGTCACTGAATGTCCATACCGAGGTATGGACAAGGACGGGAGATAGAACCTGCAGTAGCCCCATGATCCACTGATCGTAGTTGCAATGCTTTACTGGCTACAGTGCAACATTTGTTTTATAAAGAAGTGCAAAATTGTTTTATAAAGAAGTGTGCTCTTTTTTTGCCTTTAATACTAAACATACACTTTTGAGTAAAACTGTAACGCACATTGGACTCTTCCCCTCCAGGCAGACATCACTGCTGTACACTTACTAATATAAGAGGTCAGTTGAATTTCATGAAAGCAGGGCTGCAAATCTCATTAGGAAGAAGTAGGCACTGTGCCTAGAGCTCACACTTTCCAGGGTCCAGAAAAGAAGGAAAAATAAAAATAATTTGCAGTTATCCACACCCTTCTTCCTTGGGCAAAGTAAACAACAAAAAGCTTCTATTCTTACAACCCTCTATCTTAGTCCATGCAAATAGTCCTGGCTCTTTCTTCTTCTAATTGGCTTCTGGTGTATGCGCATAGTCTGACTGTAGAGGTCACGCATGAATGCTTAGAAGTATAGCTGAACGAATTTGCGGAAAGTAATGCAAATTGTTTAGAGCAGACCTTCCCAAAATGGACACTGGCTTAACCTTGCATTGCAGCTCTATTGGTTTATTTCAATACCCACATGACAACTGCTATACCATCCTATAATGGTGGCTGGGTGCATAGCGGAGATGGAAGCAGAGCTCTGCTAACATAAATGGGATTGTGGGGAGACAGTGCAGTACAATAAAGGCGACTACTTAAAAAGAGCCCCAATTGGAAACAGCGCCCAAGATCTAGAAGTGATAAAATCCAATCCAACATAAAAGGGTTGGAAAAATCATAATACAAGTCACTTCTAAACAGCAAGCAGAGTGCCATGGCCAGCAAGAAGTGATGAATTTTATTGACAGGAACAAAATATAATATGCATTTATTTGTAAAATATAAAAGATGTGGTTGTGTCAGGTAAATAGATACCAAACACGTCAAGCCTTTACCACTCATCAATTTGTGTGATTGATGACCCTAGAATAATTGCACTCATTCCGGTGATGTTGGTGGTGTAATTATTGTTTTCACACGGAGGTGCACCCGACACATGCTTGCATTTGTGTGTACGTAGGGGACTTTAACTTCTTTTTGTTTTGTTTTTTATATGTGACTACATTTTTTAATTGTAATTTTTTTTAACACTTAATTTTTTGCTATCATATCATTATTATTACCATATCATTATCATTACCTCTCAGGTGTCACGGACTGGGTGTGAAGCTCCGCCTCCCCGCCGGTGATGTCATACGTCGCCTCCCTCCTAGTCGGCCTAAAGCCGTGAAAATTCAGTTGCACAGTGTTTGTGCAATGAAGCTGGACACTGGCAATTGAAACTCTCCATTAAGCAGCTCCTGAGACAGCAGTTGTCACTGCTGTACAACAAAAGTTCCCCTTCCATCCTCCGCTGGCTGCAGATCTTACCTGACACAGCAGTTATCACTGCTGAGATATCCTTTCCATCCTCCTCTGGCAGTAGATCTTCTAACCACTTCCACTGCTGATTCCTTCCCAGCAGGCATCTATTCCACACCACAAGTGACCTCTAATGATCTGGGAGAAATTGTATCTGTTACGCTTCCTTCAGATGAAATCCACTGGAGCCTGAAGTTGCCTTGTACCTGGCTGTTAACCCTTCAGCAGCACCCATGCAAAACTAGGAACCTATTACAGATCCTCCCTGCTATCAATCATACAAGATTGCATCCTTATCTGAACACTTCCTGCGAGTACTTTAAAGGAGAACTATGGGGTCAGGGCTTTTCCACATAGTTCTCCCAAGGGTAACGGGAGGACACAAACTAGCGTCCTCCCGTCACCCTGAGCTCACTATACCGCGAGCCACAGCTCGCGGTATACTGAGACGCCGGGACGGATCCCGACATTACTGTTGAGATTCACCCAGCTGCGGGATTGACAGCTGGCTCTGCCCATCTAGAGGCAGAGCCAGCTGGGCCCGCCCCCTCCCCCGTCCGTTCCACCAGTCAGCGCTGGAGGATCGGACAGTGGAGGGGGGGGGAATCCCTGCAGGGAGCCATGAGTGACAGTCACGGTTCTCTGCAGGGATAGATCGAGAAGTGATCGAGCGACGCTATGTGTTCGCTCACTTCCCGATCTATTGAGTCGATGTGTGACAGTTTCATTGTCACACGTCGGCTCGAACTATGAGGCTGAGTGATTTTCACTCGCCTCATAATTCTCCTTTAAGGACTTCCTTTGTTGTACCTGCAAGTATATATTTAATTCCTACCTTATTGACTATTTAGGTTTACCTAAAGTTATCTGAGGAAGTGAAGTAACTATCCTCTAAAGAGTTCTGTAGATATTCCTCTGAACTGCTATTAACTGGCGTAGTATAGTCAAAGCGCTATGAACGGATCCTGGTAATTGAGTGTTGTATGTGTAAGATTACTAGGGGTGCTGCCAGACTTCAGCCGGGGGGAACTGTAGAACTGGAATACAAAAAGAACAGAAGGGCGCCCAACCTAGTGCAGGTTATTTTTATTTTAAAAGACACAAAGGTAAAATTGCATTGGTACTCACAATGGTAGGTCAAAAAGCAGCTCGTATGGATGATTTCACAGAAACAGCAGCTTCAGGACTGCAATCTGTCTGTATGCCACTGCAGTGTGGCGTCGTTGACGCGTTTCCGGGGGTCACGCCCCCTTCCTCAGAACGTCTATATTTAATTCCTACCTTATTGACTATTTAGGTTTACCTAAAGTTATCTGAGGAAGTGAAGTAACTATCGTCTAAAGAGTTCTGTAGATATTCCTCTGAACTGCTATTAACTGGCGAAGCTGTTTTCATGCAACCCTTTTGGGGTGGAATTAACCCTTGATTATATCCATAGCTGAGAGACAAAATATCCAGATATCCATGCTGAGTGTTACAATAGGGAGCTAACAAGCCCTCTATGTGATAGCAAAGAGGATGTGGCAGGTCCTTTTTATGGAGACATTCAGGGTCTATTAGACCCCTAATGTCACCCATGGAACCCAAAGAAGCTGATGAAGGACAGATCATGCTTTGTCAGCTTCTTCTTTGGCCACAGCAGCCAGAGAAATTACAAACTGAAGTGATGCAATATATATCACTTCCGGGCTACGTGATTGAAGTGGAGATCAGCAACTGAAAGTGTGCCAAACCCGGGATAGCAGGCAGCAGGGGACACACACTTCCCAGCTCCATACAAGCGATCAAACGGCTCTATAACCACTTGTATGTGTCAGCCATCGCCGCTGCAGCAGCCGTGATCTTGGTATATAACCGGTTCAGGAATGTGCAATTTATATTTGTATAGTGGTCCTGAAGTGGTTAATTATCCAATCATGTACAGATAAAAAAAGGGAAACAGGGATTTTCTTTTCACATTGTGTGAACATTCTCAAATCCTTAATTAAATTAGCGTCAATGTGTGAATGGGACTGTCTATTTTTCAGCTGGCTCTAGGACAGCACAAGACTGACGAATCCTTGAAGATCTTGGGTGCTCCCAGACTGTCTTGTATACTGAACCTAACTATCAGCTGTATGGAGCCAGTTTATAATTATCAGACTTCCCCCTAGAACCACATTTGTGCCTCAGGGGTTTGTCTTACATTTTTCTCGATTTTTGGTGTGTTTTTAATGCATTTTCATGCGTTTTTAAAGTTTTATACATTTTTTGTTTTGGCCAATGACAAGCAATATCTCCTTCAGCATCATTAGACATTGTCTTTTTTCGAGCTTCTTGCTTCCTCTGTTGTTTGCCTGGGTAGTGTGCCGAAATCTCGTGACCACTATGCCAAAGTTTATGGCAGAAGTCGCAGCTACAGCTAAAGAAGAGGTGAAGAGGAAGCGAAGATACTGTGTCCAGCTAGTGATCACAAATAGAAACGAGAGAGGCTCTGAACAGGCAGACAAAGGCTTCGACATCCAGCATTCTGCAGCCTTGTCTCTCCACCTCCCTTGCACCGTGTGTAGAGTAGAAGTTGCAGGTGAGGGGCCCTGTTATGGAAAAAAAAAAACACTTTAGAGAATGCCTGTACATCTGTTTTTGATACAGTTTTTGATACAGTTCCATTTAACTATGGGACCAGAATTGCACCAAACAGAGGACATAAGGCATGTTAAAAAATGGACAGAAGGAAATTGCATGGATGTGAATGCCATAGAAAAAGATGGAATTCCTGTTGTGCGATATTGCACAATGAACAAAAAATCATCTTTTCCTATGGTGCAGCCCCTAATAAAACATCAGTACATGATGTATATTAAGTAAGTACTGTATACTTTTCACACTGACTTTTAAGGCCTCATGCACACGATGATTAAAGTTGCTGCAAAGACCTGTAGATTCTTGCAGCAGGAAGCCCAGTTAGGTCCATACAGATGCGTGCGCTGTGACCATTCAAGTGATCCTTCCGTGACTGTCTGTGTGTAATCCTATATAGAATGATTACCTGCGTATTGGGAAAGATGCTTGTCCCTGAATGAAGAGAGACTGCGTCCAGGGACAAGCATCTTTCCCAATTGCGGGTAATCATTCCATGCACGATTACACGTGGGCAGTCATGGACAGATGTCACCACTGCCACTTGAACTGGCACAGCGGCATCTGTATGGACCCACCTGGGATTCTTGCCTTAGGTATCCCCAGCAGCATCTTCAATCGCCATTTGCATGAGGCCTCATTTTTTTGTATTGCTTATACTCAATAATTGTTAAGAGTTTATAATGTATGTCAGCTTTGTAGCAATCACCACGCCACAAGCTCAGATCTTTAGACCGAAAGACTGAAGATGAAATAATATCTTGGTTAATGTGCAGTTTATGCAGTGCTTGCAGATCTGGATTGTGCCTAAATCTTCATATGACTAAAGCAAATCAGCCCAAACTCTAATCATTATCACCTGCTTCTGTGTCAGATCCCTACAAGAGAGAAGATACTCCAGCGCCCCCATGTGGCCATTTAATGCTATGAACAGCCATTGTCACTATGTACAGAGGTTAGATTATTCCATTTTAGTGTGGAAAAATATTCCACTTTTGTATTTAAAGTGACACTATACTCAGGAGTTATTTGTTGTATTAGTAACCTAGGATAAACATTTTGCTTTATTAAATTAAAGTTGCACTAAACTCAGGAGCTAAACCTTAAAAATGCATTCAAGTACATTAACTATTAACAAAAATGTATTCGGTTTGTGTATTACTCAGCTGTAGATCCCCAAATCATCTCTGAATTGGTCTCCGACACTGTCCTCCCTTCTGGAGGTTGGCTACTTTTGTTCTCCATGGTCCCTGTGTGTGTTGTGAAGTAGCCACTGTGGCTAAGCCACCGCTCCAAGCTCACTCCCGTGATGGACTAAAATATTAAATTCAGTTAACTAATTTGTACTGAAATTGTAGTCCATCACGGGAGTGAGCTTGGTGCGGGGGCTACTTCACAACACACACTGGGATCATGGAGAACAAAAGTAGCCACCCTCCAGAAGGAAGGACAGTGTCAGCACCAATTCAGAGATGATTTGAGGATCTACAGCCGAGTGATGCACAAAGAAGATATATTTTTGTTAATATTTGAGGTACTTGAATGCATTTTTAAGATTTAACTCCTGAGTTTAGGGTCACTTTAAATAATAAATATTTTAGAGAAATCTATATATCAGGCCAAAAAGAGGGACAACTGAGGGGGATAGAGGGACAGAGGAATTTGGTCCAAAAGAGGGACAGTCCCTCCAAATAAGGGACAGTTGGGAGCTATGGTTATGGGGCCTGGGGTGGAGGGAGTCCCTTTAGGGGGGCTCTTGAGGCAAATTAAACATCAAAACTCTGTGTGGATGTGGAGATAACACACATCCAATATTGCATCATTAAGGATTGCAGATGTTGCTGTTGACACTGACCCTGTACCCCCTGTGACATTCCCATTCAAGAACAGTTGATGTCAGACGCATAAGAGGAGACATCAGAATTGTTGCCAATAGTCACAGATCCCCTTTGCAGGCTGTGCAGTAAGGAGAATTTGTTTAGCTGTTTTAGTAGTGCCGGCTTATTGCCCTCAGAGCTTTTGGTCATCCCGGCCAGCACTGAAATTAACCCTGTATGCCTAAAGCAGTCTTACTCAGGCTGTAAAAAATCCTAGTGTGTCCCCCCAGGTAAAAATTGACAAGATGGCTGTTTGTGGTACTGCCAAAAAAAGCAACAGTTTAAAGACATTTGCTTTAAAGGAGAACTATGAGGTGAGTGATTTCCACTCATCCTCATAGTTAGAGCTGACGTGTGACAATGAAACTGTCACACGTCGACCTTATAGATCGGGAACTGAGCAAACATATACCATCGCTCGCTCACTTCCTGATCACCTCCCTGCAGAGAGCTGTGATTGTCAGTCACCTCTCCCCACAGGGATTCCCCCCTCCCCTCTCCGATTTTCCGGCGCTGACTGAAGGACGGACGGGGGAGGGGACAAGCACAGGTGGCTCTGCCTCTAGATAGGTAAAGTCCGCTGTCAATCAGCCAGCTGGGTGGATCTCGACAGTATTGTCGGGATCTCTCCCGGCTGCAGTACTCTCAGTATATAGCGGGCAATAGCCCGCTATATACTGAGCTTTGAATCACGGGAGGAGGTTAGTATATGTCTTCCTGTGACCCTAAAGAGAACTATGGGACAAAAAGTTTACCCTATAGACTTTTGCCATAATATAACATTTTTTTATGTTAATAATTTTTGAGGGGGCTGTATGGAGCACAAATAAGTAAGTATGGATTTGTAAAGGGCACGTAATAACAGAGGTCTCTAGCATTCTCATGTAATGCGGCTTCAGTCTATGCCTGTCTCCTGAAGCATATCTCCAACTCTTAAAGCATATTCAGAGTCCATGACCATCTCTTTCAGCATGTGTGCACTCTCTGACCATCTCCTTCAGCATGCCTGCAGTCTCTGACCATGTCCTTCAGGATATCTGCAGTATCTGACAATCTCCTTCACCATGTTTGCACTCTCTGACCATGTCTTTCAGCATATCTGGAGTCTCTGACAATCTCCTTCACCATGTCTGTAGTCTCTGACCATGTGCTTCAGCATCTCTGACCATGTCCTTCAGCATGTCTGCAGTCTCTGACCATGTCCTTCACCATGTCTGTAGTCTCTGGCTATGTCCTTCAGCATGTCTACAGTCTCTGGCCATCTTTTATAGCATGTCTGCAGTCTCTGACAATTTTCTGTAGTATTACAGTCACTACATAATGTGTGTGGCCCTTGGTGATGTCAGGGGTTATAATATTAAGAAAGGTGACCACCACTGCTCTAAAACATTCCCCTTCTTTTTAATCAGACATGTTCTATACATACATACATACTATTTTTATCTAACAGTATGAGTATTTCTTTGCATTTTTACGTTGTAACAATTCATTGCAGCAAACATGGCTGCAGAGCAGTGGTTCTCAACCCTTCTAGGGCCAGGGACCCCTTGGTAACATTTGCCAAGTTGTGGTAACCCCAACGGTAAAATTATTATTTATTAATATTATTACTGTATTATTAATAATATTTTTTATTTATCTTATTTTTAAATTTTTTAAATTTTATTATTGTTTACTTTTTATCACTTTTTTTATTTACTTTTTTTAAACTATTATTTATCTTATTTTTTTCTATTTTTCATTTCTTTTTCATTTAAAAAAAAACTTTTTTAGCAATTTTTATTTATTTATTTGTAACTTTTTTTTTTTACTTAACTTTATTGCGATCACACAGGCACTAACAATCCTATGTGTGATAGCATTTGGAGGTGACAGGTTCTGTTTATTGAACCTGTCACCTCCAATACAGGAGTTCTAGCACAGCATTGTGCTGGAACTCCTGTGACAACTGAGACAAGAAGGCTGTGTGTACAGCGTTATTGTCTCACTGTTTACACAGAGCAGAGCAGAGCGGAGAAGGAAGTTCTCTGCTCTGCTCCCCGCTCTCCACCCTGAACTAATTTGCTGTGGTCCCAGGTCCCCAAGAAAACCACGGCTGGGAGGGAGGCAGCCGGCTGGGATGGAGCAGCAGGTTAATTACAAGTGATGTCGGTGGCTAAACAGCCACCGGAATCACTTGACCGACTCCTCTGCTATATTTCGGTCGCGACCCACAGGTTGAGAACCACTGCTGTAGAGCAACTGGCTATGTAGTTAGTGCTGTAACTGTTTTCAAAACCTTGGCATATGTTTCACTGAGGTCCTTGTCTTTTGTGAAGTGAAGGGCTGGTTGTAGAGGACCTTTCTTTAAACTGAACAATAACTGAATTGTTTCTGCTACCATATGTACAGTTTAGGGCATAGCAAGGAGAACAGCTAGATTTTCAGGGCCTCAGATGCAGCTCCCATTTCCTCTGTAGTGTCATACAAAATATTTTTTCTTCATTTTCTTATCAGTAAGGGAAATGGGGAAGAATACTGTTTTTGCTTTATTGATGATAACCCTGCAGTTGACATAAGGCCTTCCTTCAGGAGGTCTCTCTTACAATAACCGTAAACCATTAACACTGCAGATCTTTGTTGCTTGTTAGCTACCAGACAGCAACAACAGTTCCCAGTAATATGTACAGTGCAGTGCTGCTGAAATGTAAGCTTTATGCTCCCATTTCACAAAAATCTGTGTGTAAAGGGTGGGAGGGCCACCAGTTGAGTATCACTGAATATGGCTTTATAATGTGGCACTTAAAAATTGTAGCATGATCAAAAATTTGCCTTTATATTAGGAATGCACGGATACAGAGTATTAAGCACTCACACTCGCCCAAATGCTCTGATACTTACCTCCGATACCAGGACTTCCAGTCAGAGGGAGATCTCCCTCAGACTGCAAGTGCCGAGCGAGCATGAAGCCAGCTTCCTTTCCAATCAGGAAGCCGGGCGGTGGGTTATGACCCGCCTCCCGGCTTCCTGATTGGCTTGGAAGCTGGCTTCACTTGTTGCTAGGCAGCTTGGCTTCACCAGGCTGCCAGGCTTCACCAGCCAGGCTGCCTAGGAAAAAGTGAAGCCGGCTTCCTAGCCAAACAGGAACCCGGGAGGCGGGTCATGACGTGCCTCCCAGTTTCCTGATTGACTAGGAAGCCAGCTTCTTTTATTATTGTTTACTTTTTATCACTTTTTTTATTTACTTTTTTTAAACTATTATTTATCTTATTTTTTTCTATTTTTCATTTCTTTTTCATTTAAAAAAAAACTTTTTTAGCAATTTTTATTTATTTATTTGTAACTTTTTTTTTTTACTTAACTTTATTGCGATCACACAGGCACTAACAATCCTATGTGTGATAGCATTTGGAGGTGACAGGTTCTGTTTATTGAACCTGTCACCTCCAATACAGGAGTTCTAGCACAGCATTGTGCTGGAACTCCTGTGACAACTGAGACAAGAAGGCTGTGTGTACAGCGTTATTGTCTCACTGTTTACACAGAGCAGAGCAGAGCGGAGAAGGAAGTTCTCTGCTCTGCTCCCCGCTCTCCACCCTGAACTAATTTGCTGTGGTCCCAGGTCCCCAAGAAAACCACGGCTGGGAGGGAGGCAGCCGGCTGGGATGGAGCAGCAGGTTAATTACAAGTGATGTCGGTGGCTAAACAGCCACCGGAATCACTTGACCGACTCCTCTGCTATATTTCGGTCGCGACCCACAGGTTGAGAACCACTGCTGTAGAGCAACTGGCTATGTAGTTAGTGCTGTAACTGTTTTCAAAACCTTGGCATATGTTTCACTGAGGTCCTTGTCTTTTGTGAAGTGAAGGGCTGGTTGTAGAGGACCTTTCTTTAAACTGAACAATAACTGAATTGTTTCTGCTACCATATGTACAGTTTAGGGCATAGCAAGGAGAACAGCTAGATTTTCAGGGCCTCAGATGCAGCTCCCATTTCCTCTGTAGTGTCATACAAAATATTTTTTCTTCATTTTCTTATCAGTAAGGGAAATGGGGAAGAATACTGTTTTTGCTTTATTGATGATAACCCTGCAGTTGACATAAGGCCTTCCTTCAGGAGGTCTCTCTTACAATAACCGTAAACCATTAACACTGCAGATCTTTGTTGCTTGTTAGCTACCAGACAGCAACAACAGTTCCCAGTAATATGTACAGTGCAGTGCTGCTGAAATGTAAGCTTTATGCTCCCATTTCACAAAAATCTGTGTGTAAAGGGTGGGAGGGCCACCAGTTGAGTATCACTGAATATGGCTTTATAATGTGGCACTTAAAAATTGTAGCATGATCAAAAATTTGCCTTTATATTAGGAATGCACGGATACAGAGTATTAAGCACTCACACTCGCCCAAATGCTCTGATACTTACCTCCGATACCAGGACTTCCAGTCAGAGGGAGATCTCCCTCAGACTGCAAGTGCCGAGCGAGCATGAAGCCAGCTTCCTTTCCAATCAGGAAGCCGGGCGGTGGGTTATGACCCGCCTCCCGGCTTCCTGATTGGCTTGGAAGCTGGCTTCACTTGTTGCTAGGCAGCTTGGCTTCACCAGGCTGCCAGGCTTCACCAGCCAGGCTGCCTAGGAAAAAGTGAAGCCGGCTTCCTAGCCAAACAGGAACCCGGGAGGCGGGTCATGACGTGCCTCCCAGTTTCCTGATTGACTAGGAAGCCAGCTTCATTTGTTAGTAAGCAGCCTAGTTTCCCAACCCAGCAGGAAGCCAAGCGGCATGTCATGACTCCCGTCCCGGCTTCC
Source organism: Nanorana parkeri (assembly GCF_000935625.1). Taxonomy (NCBI): domain Eukaryota; kingdom Metazoa; phylum Chordata; class Amphibia; order Anura; family Dicroglossidae; genus Nanorana; species Nanorana parkeri. Next base: position 43,043 of record NW_017306467.1, on the reverse strand, counting down.
TGGTTGGTCAGGAAGCCACGCTGCCTAGCAACAAGTGATGCCGGCTTCCTACCCAATCAGGAAGCTGGGAGGTGGGTCATGACGTGCCGCCTGATTGGCTGAGAAGTCGGCTACACTTGTTGCTAGGCAGCTTGGCTTCCTGACCACTCAGGAAGCCAGATGGCACCTCATGACTTGCCGCAGATTGTTCAGAAAGCCAGACGGCCTCTGTAAGTGCATAATAAGTCCTGATAATCTGGGGACACGGCCCCGGTATCTGGTATCGGCGAGTATTAAAAAAATAAAATTTGGTACAGAAAAACTTGTATCGGTGCATCCCTACTTGATATGATTTCATTTTATTTGTAGGCAAAACATATTATTTTGTTTTGCATAGAGTAGGGAATAGTTCATTTTTTATTGTCATTGTCCTACAGCAGAAAGTAAGAGAAAATCCCTTCTAAAGTGGGGTATACACGGTTCTATTTTTTTCGTTCCCATGGGCTGGTGACTCAAACTACTGAAGCCGGAGGGCCCGTATTACAGCCAAAGAACCGGACTTTCCACAATAGACAGCAATAGAACCCTCAGTGTTTCCCTCTCAAAAGATTTTCTTTAGGCCCAGTTAACACCTTTGTGATTTAACACGTGTTGCCCAAAACATGACATGACAAGTACCTCTTTTGGTGTGAGAACGGGCCTTTTTGGCCCCATAGACTTTAACAGTGTAGGAAAACCACATGTAGCGTGCGTTTTTGTATGTTTTAGTGCATGACAACAAGTCCCCACCACTTAGCAACCTCTACCTTATTTGACTATCTCTGGCCAAAAAAAAAGTGCTGAACACGTGAAATTACACACCAAAATGTTATATGTTAAAACATGCATTATAAAGGCTGTAAAAATCACTGGGAAATGCAGATGCAAAGGTGAGAACCTAGCCTTAATGCATGAAGGCCCACATCTGTGCAAAGAGAAGGGAGTATATTTCCAATAGAACTGCCTTTATTAGAGTTAGTTATGCATGTCACATAATAAATGCAATGTTTCAGAACCCACAAACAGTCCCTTCATCAGGTAAAGTGACCTCATCAGGCAAAGGTGGTCACTTTACCTGATGAAGGGACCCCTTGCAGGGTCACAAATGTTGCATAACTTACTCTACTATAGGTGTTTTTACTTTAGAAGATTGCAGCCTGGTAGCAATATATTCTCTTCTGTCCACCTACTGCTACAGCACCCCACAGCAGTGCATATTTCCAGCCTGGTCTGGTGTACGATAGAGATATACATTAGATCTATGTATAGAACACACGGACAACAGCTTATGTTTCAGATATCAGGTTGTTCCCTTGTTTCATTATTTTAGATAATTGTGTTTGCATGTAAGAATTAAAGAAATAAATGTCTCCTTTCAAGTACAATACTTCTTTATTTTCCGGGATCTGTGCAGCCACATAGACTGCTAATCATAGGAGAGATCTGGGGACTTAAGTTAAAACCTGCACTGCAGATCTGATGCCTATATAACTAGCCTGATTAAAATGGTGTTCCTGATGAGGGATACAAATTCCTCATGATGAAAGCCTAATCACTGCGACTGGCTGAACTCTTTTTAAAGGACTTATCATACTACTATGATGGTATGTACACAAAATAAGTTATTTCTTTTTCTTCTGCCTCTGCTTCTCTGCTTGTCTCTGCTTTTGTTTGTCAGACTGTCTCTGTCTCTGTTTCTCAGCTTGTCTCTGCCTTTCTCTTTGCCTTCTCCTCTCCTTTTCTCTCTCTGTGTTTTTATCTTTTTCCCTCTGTTTTTCATGGTCTTTTCTTCGTTCTCGCTCTCTTATTTTTTGGCGGTCCTTCTCACGTTCCCGTTGGTTGCTTTGTGCTTTGTGTATACCACCCACGACGGCTGCAGTAAAGATCAGCTCTCCGTCTACTTTGTCACTTAGCTCCTCTTTCGGCTCTTTCTCTGGGCTCTCCTTGTACTAGAGAAGAAATAGGAATAGTTAGTGTACAGTTCAAGTAATAAACAGATATCACTAGTCTCATGTCATGTTCTTTTTCTTTAACATTATGCAAGTATACATATAGAGTAATTATTAAAATAATTGTTTTCAGCACAAAACCTTTGGCACCAGTGTTCTGCGCACATTTGTGGTGTGTTGTTTGATTATTAGTGAAAAAATAATCTTATTGTTCAGCTGATAATGAAAATTAGCATAATATAACAAGTCATAATGAACAGGTTCAGGTTAGGGTTAAGCGTAGGGATGCACCAATACCGTTTTTTCGGGATCGAATACGAGTACCGATAATTGTGTTCCGGTACTCGCCGATACTGAATACCTATACCAGAAGCCTTATTACGGAAGCCAGGCAGCATGTCACAACTTGCCGCCCGGCTTCCTGATTGCCAGGAAGTCGGGGGGGGGGGGGTTAATGACTCGCCACCTGGCTTCCTGATTGGCCAGCTTCCCGACCATTCAGAAAGCTGGGCGCGAGTCATTACACCAAGTGACAAGGCCCTCTGGAAACGAGTGAGCGTGGAGCTGGCTTCACAGCCAATCAGGAAGCCGCGGGGGGCGGGTAATGACTCGCCCCCCCCTTGGCTTCCTAAATAGCCGGGAAGCCAGCTTCATGCTCCCTGGCGACAAGGAAGCATGGAGTCAGCATCCTGGTCAATCAGGAAGCTGGGCAGAGTGTAACTCGCTGCCTGGCTTCCGTATCAGGAGCATTTGGGTGAGTAAGGGTACCCGCCCAAATACTCGGTATCGTCACCAATACCAATACTAGTATCGGTATCAATGCATCCCTAGTTAAGGGGCTATATTATGTTTAAGGGTTAGATTTAGAGGCATGTTAAAAAGGACCTAGCATTGGAGTATTTTTGATTATAAAATACTAGGGAACAAAAAACTACCCTTGCAATGGGGCTATCCCATATTGCAAGGGTTAAGTGCTCATTTTGTCATCTTCCTGCTCTGCCTTCCACTGAGCATATTCAAAATATTGGCTGACAGCACTCTGCACAGAGTCCCGATTGGCTCAACGTTCCGCTCTTTCTTTACCTAGTGTAAGTGTTGCTATACAGATTACAGGGGTCTGATTATCTGGACAGAATAAGGCATTCATGCTAGGTTTATTTAAAATTGCATGAAATTATTTTTTATTTAATTCATTTCTAAATAAAATGTGATATCTGCCTGGAGTTTAGTAATGGTTAGGGTTAGTTTTTTAGGGGCAATACATTTCTTTTTATCAGGAGTGACAATTTTATTGGTGCCAAAACTGTTGCACTCAAGCCCCCATTTACCCTGGAGCGTCACGTCAGTGAGCATCGAGTACATGCACATATTTGGGTGTTTTTAGCAAGGCACAAGAATGGCACCGAAGCATGACTTCACTATAGACGCAAGTTTTGTTGCATGATTTGGCACTCAGCGCTCAGAGAAGCAGGTATTCACACATATGTAAGTGTCAAAGAACTTAAACAGATGGTGATCAACAAAGCATGGGGGTTTGAAGACAAGTGCCAATGGAAAGGTAATATTTGCTCTTCTTTTACAGTGTGGGGTATGTTTACTTTGGACCTTGTGGTGACAGGGTCACTTTAATGTAGTCTACTTGACTTTGTAAGCTGGCAGTAAGCAGGCATACCATTTTCTTGCTGTGGCCACTGGCAGGCGGCTGGTGTGAATAGGGCCTTAACCTTGCCATACACAGATTAAAAACTTTCTTGTGAATCATCCAAAATTTGAGCCATGGGTGGTCCTGTCAACACCACTCAGCACAACAAACTTTAAAGTTGGCCAATCAGTGACTGCACCCAAACATCTGCAGTCACTGTTCGGGTATTCTAACAGTTGCAGGAGCCGACCATCATAATATAATAGCTGGCAGGGGAGATTATTCCTCTTTTTAAGCCCTGTTGGGCTGAATAAGAGAAATCTTTGTGTATGGCCAGCTTAAACTAAAGAATAATCATGATAATATTGGTCTAGCATTCTTAAAAGAAGAATTCCCTTTAAGAAGCATTCCTCATACTTTTTCTGCTGTCTATGTGAAAATAACACCACATGTTCTTTGTTGTCTGTGATGTTCATTGTGTTGGAATTACATTGTATACCAATCAGTTTGCTACTCATATGACCAGTGACAACACAAGTTCTATTGTGTTACTGTGTACTGGCTGTGCCTGCACTCTTTGACTTCAAACTTTGAGCTGTCGGAATAACTCACCTCTTCCTCCGAGTCAGTTTCTGGGCGCAGACAGCTGCAGCTACTCATTGCTGGCTTCTGGAAATGGAAGAGACTTCACCCAGCTGAATGGTACATCAGGTGGCAAGCTTTACTGAGCAGTAAATGATGGCGGATCTGAATATATACTATCCTTGGTGGAAAAGGTGTGGAAGCCTTAATAACAATGGGTGGCGAGCAAGTCCTAAGGGTAAAAATTAAATACAAAGTTAAAACCACACCCATATTTGTTTCTACATGCATATTCTATTGCGTAATCATGAAAAATGAATGTGCGTGTAGAAATAAAACTCATGACCCCAACAAACAGTTGTTTATCTGTGGCTGTGCCAAAATCTATAAAGCAGTTTCATTGTCAAGTGCTACTGCTTACAGCATTTCTTCTCTAAAGAACCCAAGACTTCTTATGAACTGTTTAATAGTTCATATTCTTAGGTAACTGTGTTTCTTCCTTTTAAATATTTTTCATTTAAATAGTAGATGATTATTCCTAACACACTCATTGGGAGGGAGCAATGGAGATTATGCAGGGAGGCTACATCTAATTTGGAGTGCAATCTTAGCTGAGCCAGTCAAAGTCCATTATAGCAGGTTGAGGAGGGAAATTGATTGTTTTCAGCCAGCTACAATTTTATTGGCAGTGTAATCCTCCCGTTTACAATCATACCCAGGGCTGTTCATTTCTTGAGGCAGTGTGAGGCTGTTGCCTCAGGCAGCATCACTTTGGATCATGTGGGGAGGGCATCAGGCAGAGCAGCATGGTTGCTCTGCTGCACAATGTTTGCAGTGTGCCTGCCACCCCCTTTTCAGCTTAAGGGTCCCAGGTTGCTAAGAGTTGGGTTGGGAGATGTGTAAGGGCCATGCACATCTCCCCGCTCAGCTCTTAGCAACCTGGGAAGCTCTGGCCAGTGTCCCATCCAGCTCTTGGCAACCTGTGATATCACTGGCTGCCAGGAGCTGGGTTGGACACCGAGCGAGGTGGGGAGCGTGGCTTCACTCAACCACCAGCACCCCCCAACCCCCCTGGTGCCACCTCAAGCTGCAAAAAGGCTAGGGACAACACTGATCATGTCTGAGACATGGTTTCTGCCACAGCCTTTATATTGAGTAGATTTTTACAAATTGAAATGGAATCTGTGACATACCCTGACATTGTTGTGTTAAAGGTGTAAAGAAAAGACTAGTAACTTTTCTCAGGTAAACTTGAGATCATTATTCACTCTTGTTGACAGTTAAATAAGTTGCAACTTAAGGGGTTATTCACTAAAAAGCTGAAGGATCCAGCTTCGGCTGATCCTTCGGCTCTCTTTGGATGCCCCCGCCTTTCGGTTCAGTCGAACCGAAGGGCTGCTGTGTGGAGAACAGTCGGCTGAAGCTGACCGATCTCCACGCAAATAACAGCTGGGCGGAGCGAGCCGTGATGTCACTGCTTGCTCCGCCCAGTTGTAATGACCTGGGGATGCTGATCTGTCATTAAACAATAACAACTGGGCGGTGCTGAACGTGACGTCACAGCCGGCTCCGCCCAGTTGTTATTCATTGGCCGGGACCTTCTAGAAGACTCTGGCAGGTGCCGGCCAATAGGAAACAGTTGGGCGGAGCCAGCTATCACCACTAGCTCAGCCCAATTGTTGTTTTAAAAAAAAAAAATTTTATTCTTTTTTTCTTTTCTTTAAAAGAAATATTTTTCTTTTTGCTAGTTTTTTTAAATTTTGAAAATAATTCTTCAACATTTTAAAAAAATTTTTATTTAACTGTTTTGCTATTCTGCTCATTACCTCGGAAGTACCGAGCAGAATAGGTAAGCCGCATGCCACTCGGATGTTGGATCGAAGTCCTTCTGCACTTTGGCTCAGCCGATGATGCAGAACAGCGTTTGGCTCACTTCACTTCGGCTCGGTTACTCACTCGGCTGCCTTTGGCAGCTAAGTGAATAACCCCCTTAATGATTACATTGCAGCAAATGAGGTAACATTTAAAGCAGTCTTATCTGTAAAATCCCACTTCTCACAAATCTATAAAGAACATGTCAATATGAGTCATCATTACTTTTAAAGCAGAACTCCAGGATTTTTTTGGGGTGGAAGAGCACAAGTCATATATACTGAGTGGCCAGATTATTATGACCACCTGACGTTTGTAGGCAAATTAGCTATAATTAGCTATAATTTTGCGCTGAAGTTGCTAGAGGGCCAGACCATTATAAATAGGGAAACAGGTTGTTTACCACGACAGTAGAAGTGTTTTTTTCTGAAGATATGGGTGCAGTGTCAGATTCCTCGCATCACCTTTCAACATCTCGTGGAGTCACGAGGCGGCCCAACGAAGTCATCTCGTGGAGTCATCTTGTGGCCCAACGAAGTACTGATGGGGTGGTCATAATAATCTGGCCTTTGCTCGGATGATAGCTGGTTACTGTGCAAATTCTATCTTTATTGAGACTGGATACTTCAGACACTGCTCTTCTTCTAGCGCCCCAGATGAGAGGTTCCAACTCCCATTCAGTAAAGTATTGTGTTGTGTATCCACCTCATCCTCTCCCCTCATCCATTCACAATACTTCTTTTACTCTTTTCACAGAACCCAAGGCATGCTGTGAATGGAAGAAGGGAGATCCTGTCGTTTACCTGCCCCTTCTCTCCCCTTGTCCATTCACAAAACACCTTTTATTCTTTTACAAGTTATTCTGTTAATGGAGGAGAGGAGATTCTGTTGTTTACCTGAATCACCTCTCCCCTCGTCCATTCGCAGCACTTGCATAGTAACATAGTTGGTTAGGTTGAATAAAGACATAGGTCCATCCAATTCAACCTATATGGGTGTGTGTGTACACTTGCCCCTGACATCTCCCATATACCTGTATATTCTGTGAACCACGAAACTCACCAAAGTGTTTTTGAAGTTATCAATGCTTTCAGGGAATTTCAAATTTTAACTGCCCCTACAATATAGTAAAATAACCCTCATGCAGTCTGAGATTAATTTGTATAATCAACAGCAGCTGCGCAAGGAGTAAAAAACGTGTTCAAAAATAATAATAGACCAGATGCAGCAATATCTGGTGAACAACCTGTGTCTAGTAGTGCTGTTGTGTTGCGCTCGGTCTAGTGTATACACTAATGTTCCCTATAATTTGGGAGTGATTATCAACATCATATCGCTACAACGTTGACAAATCTGTGTGTTCAGATGTATTGTTTTATAATAAATGCTGTGTAGTGATCTGTTAAATTTTATGTGCTGTAAGGTTAATTTGTGCCTTGTCCAACTTCGTGTTGTACCCTTGTGTCTTCCTCAGTGTTCTTAGTTTAAATAGATTATTCCCAATACTGCAGTACCCACTGATCAGTTTTTAAATTGCAATCAGCCAGTGGCTGACCCAACCCAAACCATGACTGCACCTGTCAGGATGCAGTCAATGTTTGGCCAATCATTTTCTACCTGGCTCAGTCGGTTTTTAACTCAGCTTTTGTCTAGTTGGGTCGCGCTAGCAGGGTTGCTCACAGCTTAAATTCAGTCTGATTCCTGCTAAATCAGACAAAATACAAGCTGTCTATGGGGCCTTTAGAAAGGTAGATTAAAGAAGCTTGGAATTCCAAATACTGGGTGACACCGTGCAACCAGGAAGATGTCATGCAATCAAAGCCAGACTGACACCACATTACCAGAGCGATACTATGCTACCAAAGTCAGTCAGTGTATTGCAGTGTAACAAAAACCGCTCTATCTGAAATCCTACCACCTGTCTGTGTTGAAAGGCTTCCATATCCTCACTCACAGCAATTCTCAAAACATAATTTATGTGTGCTGAAGAACATACCAGTGAGCGGCTTGTAATTCATTTACAGATGGTGGCAAGCAGCTTGCAAGTGCATAGCTGACAACTATTCTGGGTTTACCAGGAGACCATAGGTTTTAAAATATTTGTCTTGCCTCCCCTTTATCCCAGCTGTACATTGCTGTGATAACAATCCAGCTCCTGCGATAAACATGACAACCACAATGTGTTACCTGAGTAATTATGCTTTATAGGTAACTCTTGTTTGTATGTTGTGTTTGGACGTCTGACTATGGGACTTAACTTAATTGTCTCCTGTGATACATTTTCTGCCAAAGCAGAGCTCTTTAAATCCTGCAACATAAAGATGCAGGTTTAGCCCTATATAAGGTTTTTGTGTATGTACCTACACAGGTGCCCTTTTTTGTGGACCGCATTACATGGGATTTTAATGCACTATTTGTATTTGTAGTATTGTAGTATTTGTACAATTAATTAACTCTCTTTTATGGAATTATATCAAGTGAAAATGTGAAGCTATATCATGCTCATTACATAGTCTTACTGGAAAGAGAGCAATGCAGGGACACCTATTTGTACATTAAATTATTTGTTGTATTAGTAGCCTAGGATAAGCTTTTAGGTTTATTAAATTAAGGTGACACTAAACTCAGGAGCTAAACTTTAAAAATGCATTCAAATACCCTAACTAGTAACAAAAATGTAGCTTGTTTGTGTATCACTCGGCTGTAGACCCTCAAATTATCTCTGAATTGGTGCCGACACTGTCCTTCCTTCTGGAGGATGACTACTTTTGTTCCCCATGGTCCCTGTGTGTGTTGTAAAGTAACTGCCACTCCAAGCTCACTCCTGGGATGGACTGCAATCTCACGTTTAGTTTACTAATTTGTATTGAAGTTACTGTCCATCATGGGGTCAAGCTTGGTGCTGTGGCTACTGCACAACACACACAGGGACCATGGAGAACAAAAGTAGCCACCCTGAAGAAGGAAGGACAGTGTCAGCACCAATTCAGAGATGATTTGAGGATCTACAGCCAAGTGATGCACAAATAAGCTATTTTTGTGTTATAAGTTAAGGTACTTGAATGCATTTTTAAGATTTAACTCCTGGGTTTAGTGTCACTTTAAATTTTCAGGGCTGCCATCCTTGTCTTTGCTTTACTGCTTTGCAAGTAATTGACCTAAAACAAACATGCAGCCAGTAAAGTTTTGGATCAATTGACCTACAGCCTTGTCTTTTGCACCGATATAAAAAAGTCAGTACTGAAAGCCTCCATATTCTGTAGGTTCCACTTAAAATAATTTCCAAGGACAGACTGATGCTCAGCCAGCATAATGAAGTTTAAATATTTGCAACATAGTCATAGATTCCATAAATCACTATATACACGGTATTGGTATTTTTTATTAAAACATACTTGCCTACAGTCCCTGATTTAAAGGTACAGTCCCAGATTTTGAGGACTTATCTTGGAAATGTCCTGCTTTTTTGGTAACAAAAGACTGTATTGTTTGGCTACCTTCCATCTCTTTACATTTCCCATCATTTAGTACTTATTGAAGAGCATGATTAAAATACACTTGAAATAATTACATTAGAAATTAGTAAATATTGTGCAGCTAGAACTATGTGTATATTTATAATAGGAAACAAAGCAACTCTGACAATTCTAAAATGTTGGACGCTATGCAGCTGTAAAGTGACATTAATTTCATACTTCTCCCAAACACTCTCAAGTTCACAAGAGTACCCAGGGAATGCAGAGTCTGGGCAATCCCCCCAGTACTGTCTTTGCCTGATATACAGTTATCTCCCTCCAATTCTCCAACAAATCCTTGTCTAAAATAGGATACTGTAGAATGTTTTAATATATTTACATTTACAGTATTTACATTTTTTGTTTTACAAAATAAAACATTACAAAGACCTGCAATATTGTGCAAAGTGTAGTCATATTTGCTGATTGATTGCTGTGAGCACTTTACACAATGGTTAAATATTCCTTTATGATTCTGACAACACAGTTCTGTGATCCTTTTGCACTAACAGTTAAATTGTCAGGACCAGCTTTCCAGTGTTACCCCTTCTTGGACCTTAGACGAAGGGGGTATACCCCAAAAGCTTGTGCTGAAAATGTAAGTGTTGGTGCAAAAAAAGAGAATGATGGACAGTCTCAACGGTGTTGTTGCAAGTGCACTAATACAGCTACAATTTATGGTTTGGAGTGAACAATAATAGCAGTACAAGTGTATTATGTAGGAAAGTGTGCCAGCTCACCGTTTTGAAATGTATCCAGGCTGTAGAGGAAAAGGGAATGTGCACGTAAGAAGTTTTGTATGATGGAGAGGAAGTACAGACACAGGAGTCTCCTGTTCAGGAATCAGAGCAGGGTCTAGCAGGACATCATGAAGAGAGCAGCTAAAGGAAGGAAGAGGACAGATAAAACCTATTAGAGGGGGATGTTAGAGAAAGAGAGAGGAGGTGGGGAATGGGTTGGTACAGACTATTGTCAGACTGCTCAGCAGAAAAGAGCAATATGGACTTTTTAAAGAAGGGACATAGCTGGGACACCCGGTCACAGTATTTTTTTTTTTTACAATAAAAGTTTATTAAACATTTAAAGATTAACAACACAAGGTGAGAAACAAGTCAAGTGCACAGCAGGCAGGACCATGGTGCCCCAGAGCATTTTGACAACTGGTCAACCTGGTTACAGTATGGCTTACAGACGGGTTGACAACTGACATATATGAACAGAAATAAAAAGCAGAGCATGTGTAGTAATCAGCATGTGACACACTCACGGTTTGGAGGCTCCAGGTATGCAGTGCATAAGAGACGTGATCCAGCCAAGTATCCTGTTGTGCTCCTCATTTCCTCTAATATCACTTCCTCACTTCACAATAAAAGGCTTTGCTCCAACTTTCCAAACATGTCAGGACAGGAGAAGAATTATTGTGTCTGTTGCTGGGTGTGTATGAGACTGTGTCATTGTGTCTGTTTGTTGCATGTTGGAAAGACTTTCTGTACATTTGTGCTGCTGCTGAGTATATGGCATTTTAAGATGTGGCACTCCCTGTGCTACACAGCTTACCCTGCAGATAAATAGCTCATTTGATTCTGTCCTAACAAGACCTGTATAATTTTTTCAGTTACTGAAAAATTAAAGTGTATATAAACTCTGACAATGAACTCTTCTTAGCTCTCTTTTGGTCTGTTCAATATACCATTGAAAGTGTTTTGTTAAATCTGTTCAAGAAGTGCCTTAAAGAAGAACTCCAGGCATTACGTCCTAAGGGCTTGGGAATTCAAGGACTCTCTGATAGCGTGGAATGTGGCTCTTTGCGCTACTCCCTCTGCCGTGGTCCATTATACTGGTTTCTAGAGATGCACCGAAATTTTGTCCGCCAAAACATATCGGCCAAAAATTGCACTTTTGGCAAAATGCCAAAAGAGCAAACTTTCGACCGAAATGGTGGTTCTTCCCTGCTTTCTCTCCTCCCCGCTGGGCGCTGCACTGTGTCCCAGCGGGGAGGACAGAAACTGTCACAGGAGGCCAAGCTGTGCGGGGGAGGAGAGCGCTGTGAGCGGCCGGTGTCTCTTCTCCCGCACCACTAAGCCTCCTGTGACAGATTAGGATAGTGGTGGTGTATGGGCGGAGAGAGCAGTCAGCTGTCACAGGATGCCGGGCTGGCAGTGCAGGGAAGAAGTCAGCTGTACTCCCTGCACCGCTCGCCCAGCCTCCTGTGAAAGCGAGTCAGTTTGGAGAGCAGGTACAAGCACTCAGTGATCAGTGATTCCTGAGTGTTTGTAAATAATTGAGGACATAGTATGTTTAGTGTGTCCCCAATTATGAATGAATGGGAGTGCTCTACTTCACTTCCTGTTCATTCATGATTGTGGACATGGTAAACATACTATATCCCCAATGTATGAATGAACAGGAACACTCAGCATAGAGGATTCCTGTTCATTTATAACACGGGCTGCAGAAAAAGAGATTGAGGGCTTTGTGGCATAACCTCTATGCCAGCATCAGTAGAATTCACATAGCATATCGCTTACATGCATTTAGATGTCAACTGCGCCTCGTCTTTGCATCCTTTATCTGAACAATGCATGCTAGCCTAACAGGCTGGGGACGAGTCCTAGACACCTTGTCGGTGCAGGGGACTTTGACGACGTAGAACTCCTGGCTCCTCTTCAACATTCTGAAGCATCAAGCAATTTGGTTGTCCTAACAACGCTGGACATCTCGACTAGAAGATCTAATAAGGATTCAGAAGGTCAATGACTCGGTTGTGGCATACATCAATCACCACCAGGGCAAAACCAGAAGTCTTGCTGCGGCAAGAGGGGTAAAAAGGATCCTGTCCTGAACGGAACTTCCCATTCCAGCCATGTTTGCCATTCATATTCCAGACGTGGACAATTGGTAAGCAGACTTTGTCTGCCAACAGCACCTGGCTCGAGGGAAATAGTCTCTACACCTGGAAGTGTTTCAGAATTTGTGTCACAGGTGGGAAACACCAGTTGTAAACTTCCTGGCCTCCAGGTTCAACAACAAACCAAGAAGGTTTGTCTCCAGGTGCAGAGATCATCTGAAGAGGGCAGTGGCTCCTTGGGATTAATAAACTGGTCTACACCTTTCCTTCCCTGAAAGTTCTCCCTCATCTGCTCCACAGGAACGAGATTGGGGGCATTTCACTGATACTCATAGCTCTAAAATAGCCCAGGCGGATATGGTATTCCAACCTGTTTAGACTCCTGGCAGATGCTCCATGGACTCCAAATCTACCAGATCTTCTGGTCCATGAATCGGCTTTCCATGCTGCTTCATAGTCACTGGCATAAACAGCATGGCTGTTAAATACCAGTTATTGTGGGACAGGGACCTCAGGTTCCACCCTTTCTGCTCAAGGCACGCTCTACTAGTTCTGTAAGTGCTTCTTTGGTTTTTTGGTGCCAGGCAACTGTTTCCTAGATTTGCAAGGCTGCCATCTGGTCTTTTGTTCACAGATTTCTTGAATTTTGCCAGGTGTATTCTTAGGCCTCATCTGATGCCAGCTTTAAGCATAAGGCCCTTCAGAGAGCTCTTTGAGTTGTTTTTCTTTTTGACCTGTTGGCATTTTGTTTCGTGTCCCCCTGCTCTTCAGTTGGACTGCTTTTGAATGTCCCAATTATCCTTGAATATTGTTTCCCTCAGTGAGCAACAAAGAAAATTGGATTTTTATACTCACTGTAAACTTCTTTTACTAGACATTCATGGAGGGAGCCAGGTTCTATCTCTCTGTTTCTGGTCTTGCATACTGCAGATGCAGACAGTGCATGAATTTCTGTTTTTATTTTTGGCAAAACATGAAGGAGAAGACATAGGAGACACGATATCTGTGTGCATAAGCCCTAAAGGAAAACAAACATTTTGTATCACACCTATCAGTTAATTTAAGTAAATATAAGTTCCCCAGGCTGCAAAAACTAAAGTAAATTAACCTCTATTACTGTTTCACAGAACCACTGCTGAGGATCAGTATCATGCTAATGCTGATAAAGAAATCACTCCCTTCCTTCTCCTTCACTTTCAGATTAATTGTGGACCTTTACTCGCCGATACCGAGTACCGATACCGGTGCTTCTGCCGGCATGGAGCTGACTTCCCGGGCAATCAGGAAGCTGGGCCGCAAGTAATGACCCACCTCCTGGCTTCCTGATTGGCCAAGAAGACGGCTCCATGCTGATTTGCTGCCAATCAGCATACAGCGGGCTTCTCGACCAGTCAGGAAGCATGGAAAGTGGGTCATTACTCACCATCTGGCTTCCTGATTGCCCAGGAAGCGAGCTCCATGTTCTCCTACAGCACTGAATTTTCGGTATAGGGGAAGGAATTGTAGCATTTGGGTGAGTACGAGTACTAGGATCGGTATGGGTGCCTCCCTAGTTAAAGGGTATCCATGGTGAAAAACTATAAATAAATATGTATTTCTATATTTAATTTTTGTAACTTTTATCCCACTCCTAATAACCATATTAATCTTGAAGTTTATTAGTTCATTACTTACTGAAGATTCCCTTAGGATGTACTACTTCAATACAGACACTCCTTGGTTTACGATGGGGTTACAGTCTGATAAACCCATCGTAATGCGATCATATCATAAACTGAGGAGTGTACTGTAGTGTACTGCAGTGTACTGTACTGCTGAGGATGGCAGCAGACAGTACACAATGGGGAGCAATAGCCAGACTTCTACTGGTTATTGCAAAGAGGAGAGAGGAACGTCTGGACCTGAGAGAGAAAGTTCTCTCTCATGGTCACTCCTCTGCTCGGTGGGCAGGTGCAATAGCCAACCTGCTATTGGCTTTTGCAATTTGAAATAGCCAATAGCAGTCTGGCTGTTTACATTCACCTGCTGACTGCTGAAGCTTCGGGGATGGTTGCTTGAGAGTTACTTTTAACTGTCATGCAACCAGAAACTACAGATATCCGGCACTTACCGATCCCCGTGTTTCCCACTAACTGGGAGTTTACTGTACAGTACACTCCATCGTAAATGTGAAAGATCGTAACTTGATCGATCGCAACCTGAGGAGCATCTGTACACTGACACAATTTCTCTCAGACCCATGAATATGCACTTCCTTGTGTCACCACTCCTGCTGTTTAAACTACAACGCAATGTCTGAACAATGTAACATTATCATTGCTTGCTTGTAGCAATGCATGATGGGATATGAAGTTTTGACAAATCAAGATTGCATCACATCAAGCAGCAGGGAAAGAGATGCAAATCACACAGGGAATCCGGGAAATTTTTGAAAGTGATGGGCAGACGGAAGGCAGCACTATATAAAATAGTTTTTTGAAGTAAGCTTTGATTGCATTATCAAAAACAACTCTAGTATGTATTCCTATTACAATGTTGATGCTCTAACAGGATAATATATGCTGGGACTTTAGAAATCCTTTAAAAGTAGACAGTAGTGTTGGGCTGAATGTTTGAGTCGAATGTGAGTTCGACTCGAACATCGCTAGTTCGTGTGTTCGCCGAACACACAAACTATAAGGGTGTTCGGCGGTCTGTTCGACTGCTAAACGCGTCAGGTGCAAGACTTTGCACAATCAGGGCTAAGTACTCTGTAAGAGCCACGATTGGGCAAAGTCATCATGACTTTGCCCAATCATGGCTCACTGCTAAGTCCCAGCAGCACACTATATAAGGCTGCTTACACTGTCCCACCCATCCAAATGCTCAGCGTCTAAATGCCAGCTTGGCCAGATTGCTAGCTTCCGTGAGTTTGCAGAATGTGCTGTACCACAGTTTCCTAAACACCATTTCTTTTCACGTAAGGCCATTCCAGCACTGTACCAGCATGTGGATGACAATGTTTTGGCCTCCTTGGACAAGGCAGTCAGCAGCAAGGTTCACATTACCGCTGACACGTGGTCTAGCAAGCATGGTCAGGGACGTTATATTTCCTTCATGGCACACTGGGTAACTCTGCTCGCAGCTGGGAGGGATCCAGGACGGGGCTCTGTGCTGGAGCTTGTTCAGCCACTTACGCCTTCAAAAAGCTGATGATGTGAGATCTGTCTGCTCCACCCCCTCCTCCTCGTCCTCCACGATAGCCTCTTCTGTAGAATTGTCCGGTGAACCAGCAGTTCACCGTAAGCGTTCAAGGGGCTACGCAACGGGTCAGACAAAAAGATGCAATGCAGTGCTTGAGCTGGTTTGTCTTGGGGACAAGAGCCACACTAGGGCAGAGATTCTGTCAGCTCTGAAGGGGCAGGCCCAGAGGTGGTTAACACCACGGCAGCTTGAGTCGGGAATGGTTGTATGCGACAATGGCAGCAACCTTCTCTCCATCCTATGCCTGGGAAAGTTGGCGCATGTCAGGGACGTTATATTTCCTTCATGGCACACTGGGTAACTCTGCTCGCAGCTGGGAGGGATCCAGGACGGGGCTCTGTGCTGGAGCTTGTTCAGCCACTTACGCCTTCAAAAAGCTGATGATGTGAGATCTGTCTGCTCCACCCCCTCCTCCTCGTCCTCCACGATAGCCTCTTCTGTAGAATTGTCCGGTGAACCAGCAGTTCACCGTAAGCGTTCAAGGGGCTACGCAACGGGTCAGACAAAAAGATGCAATGCAGTGCTTGAGCTGGTTTGTCTTGGGGACAAGAGCCACACTAGGGCAGAGATTCTGTCAGCTCTGAAGGGGCAGGCCCAGAGGTGGTTAACACCACGGCAGCTTGAGTCGGGAATGGTTGTATGCGACAATGGCAGCAACCTTCTCTCCATCCTATGCCTGGGAAAGTTGGCGCATGTACCATGCTTGGCACATGTCCTCAATTTGGTGGAACAGCATTTCTTAACCAGGTTCCCAGGGCTGCAAGATCTTCTGAGGTAGACCAGAAAAGTCTGCAGCCACTTCAGGCGCTCATTCCCAGCCAGTGTTCGTCTGGCTGAAATTCAACATGAATTCCACCTGCCTACAATCCGTCTGATTTGTGACATGCCCACCAGGTGGAACTCCACTTTGGCAATGCTGCAGCGGCTGCACAAGCAGCAAAGGGCCATAGACGAGGAGGCAACGAGGATGGTGACTCGGGACAATGCATTCATCAGTGACACTATCCCTCCTGTGTTCCTGCTGGAGCATACTCTGCGGGGAATTATGGATATGACACTTGAGGCAGAACAGCGGGAGGAAGAGGAGGTTTTCCTTACCTCTCAAGGCCCCCTTACGCAGAAACCATTCCTGCGGGTCCGCAAATCACACAAGAGGAGGAGGATTATGGCAGATGTGGGGGCATTGAAGCAGAGGATGACATAAGGCAGTCTTCAAGGGAGGGTTTGCTGTCCCCAGAAACCCAAGGAGTAGTGTGTGGCTGGGAGGAGGTAGTGCACAACAGCGTCATCTTCAGTGACCCTTAAGACTCGGAATCTCATGCCTCCTCAAACTTACGGTGCATGGGCTCCCTTATCCTGCAGAGCCTGGGAAACGACCCCAGGATTCATGGTATCAAGGAGAGGGATCATTACTGGTTGGCAGCCCTTCTTGATCAACATTACAAGCGTAAAGTTGCAGAGCTCATCCTACCCTCACAGAGGGAGCACCGGATTAAACAACTTGAGGACGCTTTGAAGTGAAACTTGTGTAACACCTTTCCAGACATTGGTAGGTTACCAAGTCATGAAAGAGGTGCTTCTGAGGCTTCAGTTGGTCAAAGGAAGAGCGCTGGAGAAGGGGGCCACCTGACTGATGCCTTTAGAAATTTTTTTAGTCCTCAGTGCACAGGGATGTTAACTTTAGGCACCCATCGACAGCGTCTGCATCATATGGTGCAGGATTACCTAGGGGCAAGAGCAGACCTGGAGAGCTTTCCAGCACATGATCCACTGGCTTACTGGGTCTTGAGAATGGATCACTTGCCAGAACTTAGCCAATATGCCATGGAGCTACTGGGCTGCCCTGCATCCAGTGTGCTTTCTGAAAGGACGTTCAGTGCTGCTGGAGGTTTTGTGACAGATAGAAGAGTGCGTCCGTCCACAGACTCCCTTGACCGTCTGACATTTATCAAAATGAATCAGTCCTGGATCAGCAGCAGCTATCAATCCCCTGATGCTGATGTCACCGAATACGTTTGTCGGGGATCAGGGATCTCTGGAAGACTGCCTAGGCTGCCTAACTTTGTGGGCAATTATTCCATCTTCAAGTAATGTTCTCTGTGTTGTGCACCGCCAACACCCAAGGCCCAATTTTTCAAGACCTGTGTGACAGGTATATATAATTTGATTTTTTTACAGCAGGGTCTTACCTTGCACTCGCCAAGTGTCACTCTGAAGGGTTACGGTGTGAAGGCACTGTCAACACCCAAGGCCCAATTTTTCAAAACCTGTGTGACGGGTATACAGGTTAAACTCGAATAATTAGAATATCGTGGAAAAGTTCATTTATTTCACTAATGCAACTTAAAAGGTGAAACTAATATATGAGATAGACTCACTACATGCAAAGCAAGATAATTCAATAACATCGTCTGCCACTTCACAGGCAGTTTAAGGGGACCCCCCCAGCCATGATATTTAAAGGAATTTTTCATTTTTATTCTTACCCTTTAACCAGTTAGGGGGCGCAAGCAGAAAAAAATTGCCGCCTGGAGACGGCAACCCGCCAATGCAGCAGTGCCGTCCGTCCGTTTTTTTACTACGGGGGACGGCAAGAGGTTAAGTCATGTAAAAATCACTACTCCTTTAAAAACGTTTTTTGTTTGTTTTTTTCTTCATTGATTCCTGTCCTCCGGGGCAGTACCTGGAACCCCATACCCTTTTTATGGCCAATAACTTGCATATAAGCCCTCTTAAAGGGGATAATTGTTTCTAAAAGTTCTACCCCCATTGACATGCATTGAGTTTGAGTTCGAATTCGAACTTTTTGGATGTTCTAAAATTCAAATTCGAACCGAACTAGTAGAGTGCAGGGCCTGGCAGCATGAGGATTAAACAGTGTGAGCAATTTATTAATTATGCTTTCTTTAAGCTGAATGCTTTATGGTGATCACCTTCAAATATCTACCAACAAGTACAGTATATAGATTCCTTTCTATTTGTGTGTGTAAAACAGATTTGCTAAGCTGCATAAAAAGTCCACCCTTTAAAAGAACTTTACCACTGTAATTTGTCGTTGTCTTTTCTTACTGTCTCATAAAAACTGTGCATCTGCAAAGGTTGAATAATGTGGGTGCTTATACCATCCTGGAGAAGTAAGATCAAGGTGTTCAATATTACTGGGCCACTTCCAGCACCTGGCTCTATTCTAATTTTAGACAGAAAACTAAGAATGGAAATGTAGAAGGGCAGAAATCTTATAATTCTATTACTGTAGCTGCTACGTTATCAAAGCACAGGGGAACAAGCAGTAAAACTAGAAAAGAAAATTCAGCAGGGAATTTTTCTTTAAAAACTCAGGAAGATAATAATGGTTGTGGTGGTTACTGAGATATTCCAGTGCCCCAGAGGTAAATAAGCAGCCATGGTGAGCTGTAATGTACCAGACTGAACTCTGTATTCAAAAACGAAAAAAATTTGGATGGTCTTGGCCTTGTGAATTTCGAAAGTACTTGTTTTGTAAAACTAATTTTGTACTAAGAAAATTTCCAAACTCTGCTTTGGAAAATGTTTGTTGCATGGCTGTTATAGTGATTCAAAGACGAAGGCCTCGTTCACACCATCCTCAGTGCGTTCTGCCCCGATTGTGGCCGGTAAGCAATGGATCACTTAGTTTGTTGTGGGGTGCGGGGGAGCGTGGTGGTGCATAGAAGTGAATGGCACCGCAGCCACGCCCTCTGGCCGCACGGGAATGCAAGGCACATCAATGTCTGCGGGCCGGTCTGGTCCAGTCCGAACAAATAGTGCGTTCCGGTCTCAATCGGGCCGGAACGCACTGAGGATGGTGTGAACGAGGCCTAAGACCTGGTTCAAACCTGAGCGTTTTGTAGCTTCAAGCTCAGAGCTCCAAAACACTCAACAAGCAAACATGCCAAGCTTTTGAATTGGGCCTATTCACATCTGAGTGCTCAGACACCTGTAACTCAACACCTGAAGCTCAAAAAGGTACATGAACTACTTTTGAAGCTCAGTGGCGCAGTTTTGGCCCCATAGGCTTCAAAAACCTCTGAAAAGGCCTCAAATTGAGCATTTTTTCAAACTAAACAACCATCTTCTTTTCCTACTACCTAGTTTTCTATTGACTGAAACAAAAATGCCCAAACCTTAATATGCCTGAAGAAATGTGCAAAAACACATATATAACGCTCTAAAATGTATCATGTATCCTCATGTATTACTGGCCCCTCCCTTTTAGATTGTAAGCCCTCATGGGCAGGGCCCTTCTTACCATCTTGTCTTGAATTGTATTGTAATTGTCATGTCTTCCTTATATTGTTAAGCTCAGTGTAAACTGTTGGCGCTATATAAATCCTGTATAATAATAATAATAAAATCGCCTGTAAATGCTCAGGTGTTAACCTCCCTCGCGGTATTCCCGAGTCTGGCTCGGGTTTAATTTTCTGTCATAAGCGGTAACCCCAAGCCACACTCGGGAATACAGCGTCGCGTCTCTTACCTTGTCCGCGATCCCTGCTGTGTCCTCCGGCCGATGCCAGCATCCGTCTTCCGGGTTTAATACCGCCAGGGAGGTTAACCAAGTCTTAACTCGGTCATTAAAAGTAAAGTGATTGGAAGAAAAAAAAAAAAAACCCTGCAGCTTTTAGCCATGTGTTAGTGAGCACAGCAGATAAGAGTTATATGGCTGACTTACCTGTCAAAGTGATCCTCTTTAGTGCAGCGCTCCTCCCTCACCAGTGCTTCTATCTTCATCCCGATCTTCTGCCAGGTTTTAAGGCTTCGGCTGCTTGATAGGCCTGGCAACGATGATGTAACACCAAAGTATGCGCACATGAATTAGTTCATCTCGGCATGCTGAGCCTGTGCACTGAGCTGCACATGCAGTGTCAGCCACCACCAGTGTCCTCGTCGGCCAGCACCAGTGTTCTAATACCAGTGTCAGCAAGCACCAGTGTCCTCATTGCCAGCTAGTGCCAGTACCAGTGTCAGCAAGCAGCATTGTCCTCCTCTCCAGCCATCACCAGTACCAGTGTTCTAATACCAGCGTCAGCACGCACCAGTGTCCTCATCTCCAGGCAGCACCAGAACAAGTGTTCTTACACCAATGTCAGCAAGCACCAGTGTCCTTGTATACACCTGGCACCTATACCAGTGTTTTGCTGGAAATGCAACAGCATATATATGATTGTACTACTTGTGTAATTATGTCTTTTTAGATGTAGATGGCGCTGTAGTGCAATGTTAGTCTCTATGCTTATGCATTTTTTATCGATGATACACAGGAAGTTCTCTCTGTATGGTGTATAATGCTGTATTCTGATGCAATGTTCTTATAAGTAAGTAAAACCTAATTCAGCATTCCTCAAGATCTCAGTGCTTCATCTAAACACATAACCAACAGTTCTAATACCAGTGTCAGCAAGCACCAGTGTCCTCATCGCCAGCTAGCACCAGTACCAGTGTTCTGATTAAATCCATACCTTCCATCTGTTCCTAATTTGAAACCAAATCTCCCTGTCCCTTTCTTCCTCAGTTGTCCCTTATTTTGGTCTGATGTACAGATATCCTTGTAAAGTGTTATTCTGCAATAAAACCTTTATCTTATCTCTCAGTTATCTTGTTTGCTATTTGAAAAATGGTACAAAATTCTGAGTTTAACCATCATTTTTGGTATCTGAATTCTTAATGGTTCACATAACTGGAGATGTGTCAGGCATGTGTCTATTGCCTAAATACATTGGGGGGAAAATCTATCAAAATTAGAGCAGATGAAATGTGGAGCCATTGTCCATGGCAACCAATCAGCTTCTACCTTTCATTATCAAAGCTTAACTGAACAAACGGAAAAAGGAAGCTGATTGGTTACTAAGGGCATCCAGTTTCGATAAATCCCCTCATTGTGCTGGAAGGTATCCCTTCTCATCTCAGAAGGTTGGGAGAGATGTAAATCTTTTATGCAAAAATTCCCCAAGTAACCTTGGCTTTAATCTTGCCTCCTATATATTCTCTGAAGCCTCTGAAGAATAACAGCTCTGCAAGGTTCAGCACTTCCCCAGAAAGACAAAAGTGTCCGTTGTGGGAACTAGTAACTAGTGTACTCAAAAATAATCCCCCTTGTAATGGAATGATAGCAACAGGCCAGCGGTACAACAAATCCACTTGTGATAATTAGAAGGAACTCAGGCAGCTTACAGTTCCAGAAAGACAAATCTCCGGAGCCTTGCATTGACTGAGGATAAGTCATTGATGCATATAGAGCTGCGGGGACTGAAATAATTACATTACTGGAAACAAAGAGGAAGAGTTCTGTTTTGTCTCCTGTACTCAATGTGCTGAGCAGTTCCATAATAGTTTCTCTTACATTAATTGCTTTTTATTTTAGAGATTTTTGTTAGGTTTATTAAGCAAAAACTATTGTGTAGAACTCTGTATGAAGATTGTGGGAGATTTGTACCTATGGGGTTTAGGAATGCTGATGGATATGTCACTGAATGATGTGAAATAATCGGGTTAAGAATATTATACAAATTAAAACAAGGAATTCTATTAAGTGTACATACACATGTTCAGTAAACAATGCATATCTTATTCTTACACTGTGCTATGTGTAGTTACCAGTGTATCCCTCATCACCTTTTGTGAGGTGGCTACTAGAAATTTAGTGATTGCCAGAGCTGTGGTCAGTTTGGTTGAATTATAGTTGGCATTTATGCGGTTAATTCCAGGTGTTATGGCATTGATTGTACCTGCCTGGGTGGAATGTGACTCTGCTACAGTGTGGGACAGCCAATGAGGGACACCCTGAGTGGGTGTGTATAGTTCACCAGCCAATCACTGGGGCTCTTACAGCCAGTGTTGCATGCTTGGTAAGTGCTTATATACTCAAGGGAATTGCCATGTGGTCAGTCTGGCTCCAGTCACGAATTAGTCCAGGTTGGGGTGCTATCCAGCCTGCCACCAGGATAGGCCTCAGGCTTGGGGGTGGGAATACTTGAGTGCAGGAAAAGCTTTGCTAGGCCTCAAGTCTGGAGAAGGCCTCTGCTATTGTCGGAGGAGGAGAATCAGGGAAGCTCATGGCTACTGGAGGTGCATGGAACATAGAGGACCTCAGGAGCAAGTCTGGTGTCTCTCCTGCTGAAGATCCATGCCAATCCCTATTCAACTGGGCTGTAAATGGAACTACACTAAATTACAAAAAGGGGATTGGTGAGTCTGGAGTCCTGTGTCTGTTCTACCCTGGATGTCTATGATCCCTATGCCCTCTCTCCCAGAGTGAATATTTCAATAAAAGTTCTTCAGCATCATACTTCTGGCCTGGATATCAGCTCTGTGGGCACTAGAAGAGGGCGGTTGGAGACAGTGAAGCATTGCAACCATGACCGTGGGTGCAATGCTCAGGCTCCTACAGACTCTTCCTCACTGGTGCAGTGCTCTGGCTCCTACAGACTGATCCTCGCAGGTGCAATGCTCTGGCTCCTACAGACTCTTCCTCACAGGTGTAATGCTCTGGCTCCTACAGACTCTTCCTCACGGGTGCAATGCTCTGGCTCCTACAGACTCTTCCCCGCGGGTCAATGTTCGGCTTCTACAGACTCTTCCTCCCAGGTGGAATGCTCTGGTTCCTACAGACTCTACCTCGACGGTGCAATGCCCTCGCTCCTGCAGACTTTTCCTCACTGGTGCAATGCTCTGGCTCCTACAGACTGATCCTCGCAGATGCAATGCTCTGGCTCCTACAGACTCTTCCTCACAGGTGTAATGCTCTGGCTCCTGCAGACTCTTCCTCGCGGGTGCAATGCTCTGGCCTCTACAGACTCTTCCTCGTGGGGGCAATGCTCTGGCCCCCACAGACTTTTATTTGCTGGTGCAATGCTCTGGCCTCTACAGACTCTTCCTCGTGGGGGCAATGCTCTGGCCCCCACAGACTTTTATTTGCTGGTGCAATGCTCTGGCCTCTACAGACTCTTCCTCCCAGGTGGAATGCTCTGGTTCCTACAGACTCTACCTCGACGGTGCAATGCCCTCGCTCCTGCAGACTTTTCCTCGCAGGTGCAATGCTTGGCATCTACAGACTCTTCCTCGTGGGTGCAATGCTCTGGCCCCCACAGACTTTTATTTGCTGGTGCAATGCTCTGGCTCCTGCAGACTCTTCCTTCTGGGTGCAATGCTCTGGCTCCTGCAGACTCTTCCTCGCGGGTGCAATGCTCTGGCTCATACAGACTCTTCCTCGTGGGTGCAATGCTCTGGCCTCTACAGACTCTTCCTTGCGGGTGCAAAGCTCTGGCTCCTACAGACTTTTCCTTGTGAGTGCAGTGCTGTGGCTCCTACAGACTCTTCCTCGCGGGTGCAATGCTCTGGCTCCTACAGACTCTTCCTTGTGGGTGTAATGCCTCTGGCCCCTACAGTCTCTTCCATCTGGTTGCACTGCTCTGGCTCCCGCAGACTCTTCCTTGCGCGTGCAATGCTCTGGCTCATACAGACTCTTCCTCGTGGGTGCAATGCTCTGGCTCCTGCAGACTCTTCCTTCTGGGTGCAATGCTCTGGCTCCTGCAGACTCTTCCTTGCGCGTGCAATGCTCTGGCTCATACAGACTCTTCCTCGTGGGTGCAATGCTCTGGCCTCTACAAACTCTTCCTTGCGGGTGCAATGCTCTGGCTCCTGCAGACTCTTCCTCGCGCGTGAAATGCTCTGGCTCATACAGACTCTTCCTCGTGGGTGTAATGCTCGGGCTCCTACAGACTCTTTCTTGTGGGTGTAATGCCTCTGGCTCCTACAGACTCTTCCATCTGGGTGCAATGCTCTGGCTCCTGCAGACTCTTCCTCGTGCGTGCAATGCTCTGGCTCATACAGACTCTTCCTCGTGGGTGCAATGCTCTGACCCCTACAGACTCTTCCTTGCGGGTGCAATGCTCTCGCTATAACAGACTTTTCATCGTGGGTGCAATGTTCTGGCTCCTACAGACTCTTCCTCATGGGTGCAATGCTCTCACTTCTGCAGACTCTTCATTGCAGGTGCTACGCTCTAGCTCCTACAGACTCTTTCTCACAGGTACAATGCTCAGGCTCATACAGACTTTCTCACGGGTGCAACGATCTGGCTCATACAGACTCTTCCTCTCAATTGCAGTGCTTTGGCTCCTATAGACTCTTTCTCGCAGGTGCAATGCTCTGGCCCCTACAGACTCTTCCTTGCAGGTGCAATGCTCTGGCTCCTGCAGACTCTTCCTCGCGGGTGCAGTGCTCTGGCTCCTACAGACTCTTCCTCGCGGGTGCAGTGCTCTGGCTCCTACAGGCTCTTCCTCTTGGGTGCAAGGCTCTGGCTCCTGCAGACTCTCCCTCCTGGGTGCAAGGCTCTGGCTCCTGCAGACTCTTCCTCATGGGTGCAGTGCATTGGTTCCTACAGACTCTTCCTCGCGGATGCAATGCTCTGGCCCCTACATACTCTTCCTTACAGGTGCAATGCCTCTGGCTCCTACAATCTCTTCCTCCCGGGTGCAATGTTTGGCTCCTATAGACTTTTCCTTGAGGGTGCAATGCTCTAGCTCCTACAGGCTCTCCCTCCCGTGCAATGCTGTAGCTCCTGTAGACTCTTCCTCCAGTCCACATCCATACCTCGTTATGGACATCCAGTAACATGAATGGGAGGAAGAATGAATGAACATTACTACACTTGTATTTCAACTACAAGCCCCTCTGCTACTGTGGCTGATGTGATTTGTAGTTTCTCCATTCACAAAGCCTGTCAAAGGATCTGTGAATGAATGATTTGACTGTGTGGCTGGAGCCAACTACAGCCACGTTGAATTCAAAATACAGCAGCAGCCTACGGGTGAAGAACCCTGTGATTCAGTTAAGTGGGGGATGCCAATGTGGCCATGTTTTATATTACACCCTGAATATGGCTGTAAAATGAAACATTGTCCAAAAGGTAAACTTAACCTTTAATTTGAAAAAGCACATGATTGTACCTAGTGGCGGGAGCACAGCATGGTTAAGATGACCATACATATTTAGTCTTTTTTCTAAATCTCTCGGTTTGTCTTTGTGACCACTGTCACCAGGGTGAACATGATTGGAAATCCCAAATTTTACAGTTATCACCAGAAGAGGAATAGAGGGAAAATCCCCAATGGAAACACATTTTTATAACATGACTGTTTAAAAGGGGATTTCTCCTCACTTAGAAAAACTGTCCGTTCACTTTCTGTTGTGTCTTCACACAGACATAAAAAAGAAACAAAAAGAACACACATTTGACAAGGTTTTTTTTTTCTTTCTTTTAAAAAAAAATCAGATAGTTTTTATTGATTTTGCATAGTTTCAAATACAGAAAGAGCAAACAAACAAAAAAGAAAAAGTCACATACAGAGCAAAATTCGACAAGAATGAGCCGTTAGCCAACGGGAAGGCACATTGAGTAGGAGCTATATCGAGAACAGTGCAGAAATACCGCATATATAGCTCACTACAATTAGCCAACACCTCCAAATGCTACCGTAATAAAGAAAAGAAACCATATGTACCAATAATATGCAAGTGCGTGAGCTACCTATTCAGGAATGTCATGGCCATGGTACGTCAACCATCAAAAGAAAACGTACGTCAACCAGCAAAAGAAAACAAACCATATGTACCAATAATATGCAGGTGCGTGAGCTACCTATTCAGGAATGTCATGGCCATGGTACGTCAACCATAGGGAATGGAACTGGTGCAAGGTACCCCTCTGTTGAAAAGTAACGCGTTCGTAGGCGACTTCTTGTCAAGTTCCACAAGCCATAGATTCAATGTAGGGGGGAGGAAGAGATCCATCTATGGACCACCAGCCTGGATGGGTTAAATAAGGCATGTTTAAGGGCCAATATTGTGTGGTATGTAAGGTCATTAGCTTCAATAATACCAAGAATGCACACCAATGGTGAATTGGGTAGGGAGGATGCAAACACAAGGTTAAGAGTATTTATGATCTTATCCCAGTACCGAACCAGCTTAGGGCAACTCCAGAGCAAATGAATCAGGGAGCCACGTGGAAACCGCATTTTGGACAATTGGAATCAGCCCTAAGCCCGATACGGAACAAAAATTCAGGGGTGCGATATATTCTATGAATAATAAACAGTTGCGTCAATCTGTGAGTGGGGGATAATGAAATCTGAGTAACCCCTTGAAGGATATGCTCCCAGGTGTCATCCGATATGGGTCCCACATCGCCCTCCCAACCCTGCCTGCACCACAGAGGGAGAAGAACATTTGATTTAAGCAGGAGGTGGGCATATAAAAAGGAGATAATCCCTTTGGTGTTAGCAGTAAAGTATCAAATATCGGAGTGGGAGAGAATGTAGGGAGACCATGCCGAAACTGGGATTTTAGAGCATGAGTAATCTGGAGGAACTGGAAGTACCACCTACCGGAGAGTCCATAGGTGGTAATCAACTGTTTAAAATCACAAAGCTTACCCTCCCGGTATAATTGAGAAACAGATATAACCCCTTTACTAGACCAGTCAACAGTGCCCCAGAGAGGGAGAAGTTCCAGGAGGCGGCCTTCTTTCTTTTTTTTAATTCTTTATTTTCAAAGCCAATAAATTGTACAATAAGAAAAGTAAAAATTAAAATTTTATCTATATCCTAAACACTACAAAAATGTCCTACTATTTGTCTCCTTACTTAACTCTCAAATAATACATTTAATATATCTAATAATACCTACAAGTCCTTTGTATCCCAACTCCCCCCCATGAAAGAAAGGAAGAAAAAAGAGGGCTTCACTCCAAAGTATCTCAATTATACCTGCAGTATTTAACAAAAAAGAAAGATCCCCATATTCTTGAGAAGAGGTAAATCATGTCCTGCTAGTCCAGACATGACCAAATTTCTTTTCTCTATGATATAGTGACGCTGCAAGTTCCCCCATATTTCTAATCTCAGCGATTTTAGAGAACCACATTTGCATTGATGGAGGAGTCTCTTGTCTCCAGAGAAGAGGTATACAGATTCCCACTGCATTCAGTAAATGTATTAATAAAGAATGCTTATATCTCTTCCTAGAGAAAGGAGAAGAATGTAAAAGGTAAGCCATCGGGTCATTCTCCAAATCTACTTCAGTTAATTTAGAAATGTGGCACCTAACGATCTCAAACGGGTCGTATTTTTGAGCAAGACCAAAATATATGAAAAATAGTTTCCTCTTCAACCCCACATCTCCAGCATTTGGATGACTCGTTGGGTCTAATCCTATGTAACAGAGTTAGAACCATATACCAACATGTAAAATTTTATATCCCGATTCATGAAATCTACTAGAGATAGTATTGCGAAAAATATAATATATCAATCCTTTTTTTTCCAGTAAATTGTCTTTGTAAATCTCTTTCCCATTTACACAGGAATGAGGGACAAAATTGATCTGGAGGATTGTCAAGCAAACGATAGATATTAGATAAAGCATGCTTAAATATACCTTGTTCGTTCGTTACCTTCCCAAAAGAAGTAAGCCTTGTTGTAGCAACACATCTTCTAATAAGTGTATGTAAAAAGCTAGGTAATTGAAGTATCTCCCATCTAAGTAGAAAGGGAGAAGAAAGCACTAAAAGCTCTGCCATGGGCGGTAACCCATCTTGGGTAACCCAAACCACAAACTCATGGTATCTAAATTTCTCTTGGTCTCGCATCCTTAGAAATTGCTTTTCTAATATAACTGGAGGGAAGGCAGGATTGCCCTATACGAGAGTCATAAGGCAAGTGCCACTGCCTGAGGTTGTTATAAGAGATGAAGATCACACTATTTTTAACGTAGGGCTTAACAATGGATGGTTCCAATATGATTTAACCACCTCCCGTCCATGGCCGTTCCTGAACGGCCGGACGGGAGTCTTGTAGGAGCGGGAGGGCGTCTTAAGACGTCATGCCCCTCCCCCCGTTCGTGCGTGGCGCTCAGCACACACACGAGTGGGGAACTGTTAGCAATGTAAACAGCCAGCGTTGGCTGTTTACATTCAAGCGATCGGGCGTCTCTAGAGACGCCCAATCGCTTGCAGTAGCTGCGGGTGTGCGCCCCCGTACCTCCGTCGCCGCCACCTCTTCTCTGCAGCTGTGCCAGGTGCGGCTGGGACCGGCATGGTGACGCTGTCAGTGGAGATCAAAGGGAGATCAGTACACAATCCCCCTTAGATCTCTTCTCGGTCCCCGAATGCAAGAAGTGGTGTATATTACATCACTTCCTGCATTCAGTGTCACAGATTCCGGTGAGAAGCTGATGAAGCAGATCTCTGGGGGTCCCTAGGTGATATTAGGGGTCTTAGAGAGGACCAGACATGTGAATTGGCTATCACATAGGAGATTTCTTAGTCCCCTATGTAATAGCAATAAAGTTAAGTGTAAAAAAAAAAAAGTTAAAAAAAATGAAAGCATAAAAAATAAAAATAAAGAAGGTAAAAAAAAAATAGTCACAAATAAAAAAAAAATGTTAAAGGGGTACTAAGCCCTCCAGTTTTTTTTGCTTATATCTACTGCAAGCATGCAGTAGATATAGGCAAGAAGTGTAAAAAAAAAAAAAAAGAACGCTTAAAATAATTTTAAACTTACCTCATTATCGCTGCTCGCTCCCGCGCCGAGAATCAGGAACTGCTCGTACGGCCGCAAAGGATCTTGGGGCCGGGAGACGAGCAGAGACGCAAGGTAAGTCTATGGACGCGTGCACCCACCTGCAGACACTGCTGGATCGGAGTGACAGAGCAGTCAGCGCTGGATCGGAGTGACGTCACACCGCTGGAGGGACACATGAAAACATGGGGAAAGAAGAGGAAGATCGGAAAAAGAGACATCATTTAAGGTAAGTGCTAACATTTACATGGGGGGGGGGAAATTTTTTTTTGCCTTTAATATCACTTTAAATAACACAAAAATGTTTTTAAAGTTCTCTGCTTCCGCACATGCACACGCAAACTGGTGCGCCTATGTGCGAAAACAACCATTGTGTCCATTACGCCGCACATATTACATATTGATGCGAACGCTGGAATGAGAGCAATAAGTGTAGGGCCAATTTTGGGTGTGGTAGTTTTCTGCGATTTCGCAGGCGCGCACAATTTTAAAGCTTGACATGTTTGGTGTCTATTTACCCGACGTGACCCCGACTTTTATATTTTACCAAAAAATTGGGGTGATAATAACTGTTTCTAACATTTAATTGGAAAACAGGTTTTTTTTACAAAATTGAGGGTACTTTTTTTGTTATATAGTGAAAAATAAAAAAAAACCCAGTGGTGATTAAATACCACCAAAAGAAAGCTCTACCTGTCCCCAAAAAATGGTATACAATTTGTTTCAGTACAGCGTTAGTGAAAGTACGGCAGCGCTGAATACTGAAAAATGGTTTAACACCCTGGTCTTCAAGTGGTTAATGCATTACTTTGGCAACCACAATAAACCAGGCAAACAAATCTCTGTTGACTTTTGTTCCAATAAGACCGAAAGTTTAAAAGAAGAGTGTCTACACCAATCTGAAAGCCTGGTAAGGGGGATGGCTTTGTAATATTTAAATGAGTCTGGGAACCCAATGCCCCATAAAACTTTGAATATGAAAGAAGACTCACTTTTCGCAGCTACCCCTTAAAACGCTCCCGTGGTGCCCTAGGATCTCGCAGGTGCTACGTTCACACCCCACGTTGGGTCCGACTTGGAAGATCGTCAGAATGATCTTTGACTCTAGACTTATCTCCCCCTCCCCATCCCCGCTTCTCCCGGTGATTGGGAACCCCGAGTTTTCCCCTGGGCTCCAGGACCCGAGGTTTGTACAACTGGGTCTTCAGGAAAAGTTTAGGGCACTTCATTTCATTCAGGGACCGGGCTGGCCGACATGTTCTGACTTGGACAGGGACCCCATCATGGCCCCGCTGGGTTTCTGGCGCCATTTTCAACTTACCCACTTCTTCGCCTCTCTCCCGTGCCCCGGATTGATGACACGTGCTCTCACAACTTTCGAGCAGGAATGCACCTCCCAAGGACACCTGCCTCGAGCCCTCTCACTATATTATCAATTACTTCTAGCACCGGACTGTGATCTCCCTTTGCCGTTTATGGCGGCGTGGGAGAGGGATCTGGGACTTACCTTTTCTCCTGAAGACACCTCGAGAATCTTGCAACTATCCTTGAAGTCCTCTATCAGTAATCGCTATCAGGAATCGGGGTATAAAATACTTACTCGATGGTACCGTACGCCCAGTAGGCTGCACAAGATATTCCCTGACTCCAGTGATTGCTGTTGGAGATGCGGTTCCTCCCCTGCGGGCATGTTCCACATTTTTTGGGCCTGTCCATCACTCCAGGAGTTTTGGTCCAAGGTCCACGCCATCACTCAGAAGTTCTCGATCACCGACGTCCCCAAGGTCCCTTCATTTTTTTTACTCCACCTGGCCGCCGGTTCGGTGCGGAGCTACAAACGGTCCTTGGTGGTCCACCTCGTCAATGCGGCCAGAGCATGTATCCCGGCCTTGTGTAAACAGGTCTCTCCTCCCACTATTAAGCTATGGCTCGGTAAGATCAATGACATCAGGCAGATGGAGGACCTTACCATTCCCCTAAAGGGAACGAGGACTCGATTTCGCTACACCTGGTTTGAGTGGGACGAGTTCTCGTCCTCCCTGGAATATTTGAGCCTCCTGGACTGAGACTGCAGAGGCACCCTATTCTCTCCTTCCCCCTTTTTTCTCTTTTCTTTTTTTTCTTCCTTCTCTTCCCTTCTCCCTCCGATTCTACCTGGTCCTTCGTATTCGCCCTAGATCTATCCCGTCCTGTCCCTCCCTAGAATTCTCGCTTCTATTTTCCCCTGTAAATCCTGGAAAACTGGTGAATGGCACAGATGGCCACACCGGTATCCTCAATTGACTTCAGATATGTGCTTCTACGCTTTCAAACCACAATGATACCTCTTTGCTTATATGGCACAGCGGCAGGTAGACCCACCGATGACGGATTACTATGCCTTCTTATAGATGCTGAATAGCGCAAGGTTGATTTATGTCTAGACCCCCTTGGGGGCGGTGGCCCTGGCGGATGCCATTCTGTGGATTGTTTGTTACGATTTATACCTATACTTTTATGCTTCTGAATGTATCTTATGTGTGCTGTTTGGAAAATAAAGAATTTATAAAAAAAAAGAAAGAAGACTCAGGCCTTCAACCTAGGCCTTTTATCTGCCCATACAAATACAACAAAAGCCGTTTGAAGTCGTCATAAAAATATAGATGAAATTGCAATTGGTAATGTCTGTAGGAGGTATAGTACGCGAGGGACGATTGTCATTTGAAGAATAGCATTCCTGCCAAATCATGTATACGAATCCTTAGTCCACCTATAAAGGTCAGACTTAATAGAAAACAATAAAGGTGGGAAATTTGCTTTAAATATATCCTCCAACTTGGATGTCATTTTTGTTCCCAAATATGTAATAGCCTCTATAGCCCATTTACACTTGAAATTAGAACATAGCGCATCAGACCTGGTTGCTGAGAAGTTAAGAATTAACTTTAAAATTAGATCATTCTCCATAGCGATCCACCTCTCTTCTAAGATTAGGTAAAGATCATTCTGGATGTGTAACAAAAAAACAAAAGATCGTCCACATAGGCCGCTACTTTATGTTGGTGAGAAGATGTTACAAGTCCTGATATAATAGGATTTAACCTCACTTGGCATAAAAATGGTTCTATCGTAAGTATAAATAATAATGGTGACAGCGGGCAACCCTTTCTAGTTCTACTATGGATAGGAAAAAACCTGATATTGCATCATTAACGCAGATTGCCGCAGATGTTTTGAGTAGAGGGCATTTACCAACTTTTGCATGTGTGGGCCTAGGCCAATATGTTCCAAGGTCAACTGTAAGAAAGGCCAGCTAACCCTATCAAAGGCCTTCTCTGCATCTGTGGAGAGAAGGCACATTGGTATATTTCTCTAGTGTGCTAAATGAATTGCGGCTAAGACCCTAGTTGTAATATCTTTAGCTTCACGATTAGATAAGAATCCTACCTGATCCGAATGTATAATACTTGCTATATGTGGGAGTAATCGATCCGCCAAAACTTTTGATCTACATTTAATAGTGATATCGGCCTAAAATTTGAACATACAGAACTATTCTTACCTGTCTTAAGTATAACTGAAATATGAGCCCGCTGGGTATCTTCTAGTATATGATGGTCCGATAAAATTGAATTAAATGCCGCTGTAAAATACGGGGCTAACATTGAGGTGAAAGCTTTATAGTAACCACTCCAGTACCTGTCTGGGCCCAGAGCTATACCTACTTTTAACGATTCAACCTCCGCGTAAAACTCATCTTCTGATATCATGGCTTCCAAGAGATTCACAGCCGTTAAAGGAAGCAAGGAAGCTGAGGAAGTCCAGACTCTAAAAGATAAGCTTTAATTTGAGATTGAATATTAGCCAACCCAGACTTCTGCTCTTGTGTTACAATATTATATAGTTTATAATAAAATTCCCTGAACCGCGTCGCTATCGCTATTTCAGTTGGCTTATAAAGTTTACAGCCATCTGCCGCTTTAGTTTTTTTGATGCTGCTTTTTAATAGCCGAACCTTTACTAATGAGAATCCCTCTCATAGTACATTTGTTAGTTTCCCATAAAACAAAAAGGGGAAATTTCTGGTGTATCATTCTCCGCAAATATCAGTGTCAATTCAGATTTTAATTCTTCTCTCAGTGGACCCACTTGAATTAAATATTCACTTAATTTCCAATACCAAGGTTTAGGATTGTTGTTTCTCAATTCAAGCGATAAAATAACTGGGGCATGGCCAGAGAGTATGTGCAAGCCAATACTATAATCTAAAATAAGCTCTAACGCCGATTGAGAGACAAAAAAAATATTCAATATGTGGATATGATTGATTTAATGAAGAATAATATATAAAATCTTACCCATTGAGATGAACCCTCCTCCAGGCATCCATCAATGTATCTCTATATAAAGTTGCTTAACTTTGCAGAGGAAAGAAAACCTGTGAGAGCTGCCTCTGGAAATATCCTTGGCAGGGTCCAGTGCTTTGTTAAAATATCCCCCCACAATCAAAAGACCCTCTGAAAAATCCCGGAGATCTTCAAGCACTGCCTCCAAAAACCCTACTTGATTCTGATTAGGTAAATATAAATTAGCTAATGTAATCAGCTTGTTATCTAGAGTCCCTTTAACCACTTGCTGACCAGGTGTTTACACCCACTTCCTGGCCAGGCCATTTTTCTGTATTCAGCGCTGCGGTACTTTGACTGACATTTATTTTGTCATGCGACGCTGTACTGAAATTAATTTTATACTATTATTTGGGGATAGGTAGAGCGTTCTTTTGGTGGTATTTATTCATCACTGGGGGGTTTTATTTTTTAATATATTAAGGAAAAATTACAGAAAATTTTGAAAAAAAACTTTTTTGTTTACATTATGTTATAATACATTTATTATAACCCAATTATTTGGTAAAACATAAAACACGGGGTCACGTCGGGTAAATATACACCAAACATGTCAAGCCTTAAAATTGTGGGCACCCGTGAAATCGCAAAAAACTACCATACCCAAAGTTGACGCTTTAAAAGCATTTACTGCTCATCAGTTTAGTGTGATCAGTGATTAATGGCCCTAAAATTATTGCTCTCACTGCGACATTCATGGTGATATGTAACATGTGCAGTGTAATGGTCGCAGCGTCGAGCGTTGGAGTCTCAACACTCCCATTAGCGATCCTTTGCTGGACACCTCGGGCTCCATCCCAGTCTCTTCCCCCCCCCACACACCCGATCCACCCAGTGCATATGCCCACACTGACCTGACACTTCCAGTCGCCAGACCCATCAATCTCAAGCAGCAACACAGTGCACACCAGCTGCACCTTACCCCCCTCAGTCCCAACATCATCCAATAGCCCATGTCCACCCGTGCCTGTCACCCCCCTCCCATGCACTAATCGGACCCAGGCTCCCACCACCATCCTGCACCCCCCAAACCCTCAATTCCCCCTGACCTTCCCACAAGCACAATTGATTGCTCATAATCCCCACCAGTGGAGGTTCCCCATCTATTCACCCTTCGTCGATGATATCGCATCAGCTATTACTTTTTGGTAAGTTTTTCAAATTTTGCATAAATCCAATTACTTATGGTAGTAGCGCATCTATCCCCATTTTTTGTTCTCCTTGACAAACGTCGGACACCTCGGTCCGCATTCCTAGAAGCCGCACATCTAGCGCGAAAAAAACCCATACCCAATCACCCTCACCCTCCTGTATCAGGGGACTGCAATCCCAATTTTTTGCTATGGGGAGGATCAACTGTGGCTCAGTTTGGAGCTCTTCTCGCCTGCGTTGTCACGCCACCATGACAGGAAGCTTACCCCACAGCCATGACAAGGTTTTTAACCACCCCTTACAATTATCCAAAACTTCAATATTTTGTCTTCAGATAAGGCATACTCTATAATGGCCGCAGAGGGAATTACACCACCAAGAAGGGACGTTTTCCTGTGAAGTCTCAGGTTTCTGAGGGCAGCAAACGCCTGTGAATCCCAGGACAGAAATACACCCGTCCTTGCCAGTGTGCAGCCCTCTATGTAAACAATTAAATGAGTTGTAAATGTAAATATGGGAAAACACATTTTATCTATGCTTATATTTTGCTAATGAGAAAGTAAGAGAGTAGAGTGTATATTTTTTTCTTCCCAGCTCCAAAAAATATGTATTTGGCTGGAGTTCCACTAGTAC
>NW_017306467.1:0-7550 GCF_000935625.1 Nanorana parkeri | reverse complement strand
CCACTGTGGTCAGCAGAGTCAACAGATGACGTTCACCAGGACAAATAGAGAGGGTGAATCTCCCTAATGGGGACACAGACAGACAGCAATAAAAACCCGACAGATGTTCTAATTCGTCTCCACACTTTGCTGTAAATGTTTTGTATAAAATGCTAATACATTTTTTCATATGCGGTAACCACTTTCTTTACCTTCATCCATGGAAACTGCTCTTTTTTCTAAAGCTGAACTGCAAACAGCTAAATATATGGTTGACCTACAGTACAAAAAGGAACCTTTTTACCTGCCAAAGGATTTCTAATTTTATTAGCTAGTCTTGTGGTCCAGACAGCACAGCTAGGCACATTAGAGCGCAAAGTATATGGGCAAAAGACACACTCCTGCCATGCCTCCAGCAACATGGCTGTAAAGAAATAATGTGCAAAAAATGACTGGTTAACCGTTAACATTTTTAAATAAATAGAGGTAAACACACAAGACTAATAAGAGGGACAAATGAGGATTTAAAAGAAACAGATGTATTTTGTTGCAAAAGAGGGACAGTTCCTGCAAATGAGCAGGGATTAACTTTTATATATTTTATTGAGGGATGAACAAATCTGCTCGGGTTCAATTTGTTGAGGGTTCATTGAATCTTGTTTGGAATTCAGCCAAACCGAACTTACAGCAAATCGCAAATTTTATGAAGGAGTGGGCTGCAAATTCAGTTTGTAAACGCTGGCAAGTTTTAGGGCTACTACATAGTTACATAGTATTTGAGGTTGAATAAAGACATAAGTCCATCAAGTCCAACCTATTGCGTGCGTGCATTTATGTTTGAGCAGGTGTGTGCATGTGTATTAGTCCATGTGTGATTTTGCTCTTAGGCGTACATGTGCCCCTGTATGTTACGGTCTCCAAGGAACTCGTCCAGGAGTTTTTGAATGATTCCACACTCTTAGCTGAAATCACTTCCTGCGGCAGCGAGTTCCAGACCCTAACCGCTCTAACTGTGAAGAACCCCTTGCGCCCTGTGTGTTGAAATTTTTTTCCCACCAATTTTTGGTTGTGCCGTCTGGTCTTTGTTACGGAGCTAACCGTGAACAGTTTGATAATAATGTTGCTGTGACCCTTGAATAGTTTATATAGGAAAATCATGTCCCCCCTTAATCTCCTAACCTCCAACGAGAACATATTTAATTTTAACAACCTTGTTTCATAGTTCAGGTCCTCGAACCCCTTAATGAGTTTGGTTGCCCTCCTCTGGACTTTTTCCAGCTCAAGGACATCTTTTCTGAGTATCGGCAACCAAAACTGGACCACATACTCCAGATGTGTCCGAACCAGTGATCTGTAAAGTGGCAAAATTATAGACTTGTCCATGCAAGACATTTCCTTCTTAATGCAAGACAGGACTCTGCTTTGTTTACAGGAGCCTGGCACTGCAAGCTGTTCTTCAATCTGCGGTCTATAATGACCCCCAAATCCTTTTCCGTTTCCGACTTCCCTAGTTGCATACCCATGAGTGTATAGTCCATTTGCCTATTTTTAACTCCAAGGTGCATTACCGTACATTTATCGACATTGAACTTCATCTGCCATACAGTTGCCCACTCCCCGATTTTCTCCAGGTCCTCCTGTAATGTTATAATGTCTAAATCTGTGTCTACTAACCTCCCAATTTTCGTATCATCAGCAAACACTAGGTTAACTATTGTCATAAAAAGGCATAGGAGCTGTGCACTGCAATTTGTAACAAGTACCAATGCAAAAAAGAAAAGTTTTTTTAAAAATACAGTAAAGTGGGAAGAGGACTTTTTCATATGGCTTTAAGGGCGGCTGGTGGGCGTGTGTAAGCATTGCATCTGTGCTGGTTGAAAACAAGTTAAATGACCTTGCCTTTGCATTGGCTTACAAACAGAAATAACTAAATCTGAATAATTTCAGTTTTGGTTTTTTTTAAAGGCTTTTCATCAAGCTGTTATAGGCGTGTTTTGACCGCCAGATAGAAATTGTCCCAAAGCTGTCCCTGTTCTCGTTGGTGCAAAACTTATCAAGTAGTAATATGCCAGCTTTGACTGCCAGATAGAAATTTGCCAGTGGCTCTCTAAAACTGTCCTCATCGGTGCAAAACTGCCCTGGCAAATTTCTTTCAGACTCTCATTAGTAATTAAGAGACCACAGATCATAGAACAGTGTAAAATTTTCCAACATTGGCCAAACAAAAGGCAGTTCCAAAACAGATGGTCAGTAACAAGTGAATGTTGCGCTTCAGCATGCCAAACTTTAAAAGGGTACTGTCAGCCTAAAATAAAAGTCAAGAAAACCCTTAAATACCTCTCCTGAAGCATATGTCTACATATTTAAAGAGAAGACTTTGATCAATTAAAAAAACAAAACAAAAAACAGTATACCCTGAAAATGGGCAATATCAATATACAATTACAAACAATAAAAAATAAAGGAAAAACCCCAACTAAATCCCCCCAAAACAAAAGTTCACTTTATCTTTAGATTGAAAATGTTGCAGAAAAAAACCTAACATAGACTTATATCAACATAAAATAAAAAACAATCGCAGTACAGGTGAGCGTGCGGCGGCGTACTCCCATAGAGACGAACAGGCTGCTGCGTACAATCACACGCAAGCACCTGTCCTTCCCGGGAACAGCCCAATACGGCCATGCACGCCGCACGGATCTGTATGGGCCGACACTTAGCTGTGTGAATGAGGCCTTAATAAACACTGTTGGTGTAGCAATTCAATATCTTACTGACTAAATCTTTTGTCTCCTGTTTATTACACTTTGCTGCTTTTAATACCAGGCAATGTTATTGTAGAGAAGGTGTCATTGGTTTGTCAAGTGCCTTTAACGTATATCTAAACCCAAAAACAAAATTAGTAATATATTGCAGTTTGCCAGTCATTAGACTTTGGTTTTTTTTTTGCTTTTTGTTCTATGTGTGTTGGGACTACACACGTTCTCCTCTTTAGCTCACCGAGGTAACATATACTGGCCTACTGGATAAGACTCAATGCAGGAAAGGCACTGTGTTGTCATTTCACTGGTAGGATCAAAAGGCATGTTTTGTACTTATCAAACAAATGTAACAAAACACTTTCAATAGTATATTTATGTTGCACTGACTCCCTCAGGAACTGCTGGTAAATGATGGGTTCTCCTACTGTTTCCAGTGATGACCCACCCTGTTACTTGACCCGACAATACACTGACACACCAGTAGCGATAAATGGGCCACCAAAACGGACCTGAACCAGCTGGTGGGTGATTCAGCCAGCTGGCATTGCCCAACATTTGGATTCCAATTTTGGCAGACTGACACTTTGCTGCAGGCTGCGGATAAACACCTGAATGCGAGCCACAAAATGAAACAGGTTGGCTGCCTCCACCTTCCAACAGTGTCAAATTCTGCAGGACCGTCCAATGATTTTAATAAAATCCCAGCATCCACGTTTTCTCGCTGCTGGTTGGATGCTGAAACACTAATTCCCGGCTTCAGTTCCTGCTTTCACCTCTGTGTCCACCAACAACACACAGCTCAACTGCAGGTGACAGATGGGCACACCCTCCCGCTGTTTATTGGCCTGGTGGAATGACTTGCCCCTGCTGATTGGCAATCGCTGCCAGTGATGCAAAAGGGAACCCTCTGGATTTAGACAGGTTGCCAAATGTTACTGTAGCAGGGATCCACATAACACCCAGAAACTGGGAGCCTATAGACACAGTATAGGGGGTCAGGAGCTGCTGTTGTCATCATCATATATGTGAAATCACTCACATCATGGAGGTACTCTTACACACCCACTTTCCTAACATCTCTTATTTCCAAGGATGAACAGACCCCCTGGTCGGCAGCTGACAGTCCCCCAGAGATATGCCCCCAGTGCACTTGCCTTGTGCATCACACAGGTGCTACAGGTGAGTCACTAAAAAGGAAGGCATTGTCACATTTGTGTATATGATCATGTATCAAAATTTAAGTACTAAGAACAACGAAGAGGAAACAAAACTCCGGTTCTTAGTAGTGATCCTTTAATACATTAGGCTCTGTAGTTTGCAGGTGTCCCTGCTTTTAAAGGACAGATAGCCTCCCACGGACCACCAGTACCGAGTATTTTTCTTCCCCCTGAACACCAACACTGGGCATTTGTTCTCCCCCTTACCACAGATGCCAGAGCTCTTTATTGCCACTGACCACAGATGTCAGACATTTTCCTTCCACTGACCGGCAGAGCTGGTCATTTTTTCCTCCTATTGACCAGCAATATAAGGGGCCATATGACATTGTGTTGTATATAACAAAGGCTTATGTACATTACATACTCTACAGCAAAGTGTGTATTATCCCAACAGTTGCAGACTGCTAGTAGTTTCTAACTATTTTAATGCAGTTCTTCTCTAATGATGCCCACTGTTTCTCCATACAGGAATATAACAGGTTTTACAATGTGGTAGTGCTCTTCACAGAGACATGATTCTTTGAGTGCTTATTTAGAGTATAGACATAAGCTTAACAATTTTAAAGGATTGTGTTTAATAAAGGAAAAGGTGCAGAAAAATATGCAGAAAAGGTGTTACATAAAAAAGACAAATAATACAACAGCAAAACAAAAAGGGAATAAGAATGAAATTAATTTAAAAAATCCTGGGTTCTTTGGGTTCCAGCAGGGTCCAGTCAATGAAGCAGAAAATCCTCTTGGCAGATGTTCTTTCTTGATGGTCAAGGAGAACTCCAGCTGCCCTGTGCAGCAGCTTTTTGTGGGCCCTCAAGAATTCAGGAGAATGGTTACAAATTGTGAACACACTATTATAGGGTTCCAGCCTTCCTGAATAAGCTCTCCTCCATCAATAGTGGTCTTTGCTGGCGTTGTGATACAGAGAAGGGAACCGCACTCCATGTTTGGTAGGATTGCAGGGTATTGCAGTCGTTTTGCCGCAAGGTACATCGCATTGCCTCAGCAGTCTCTAGCTATGAGTTAGATTTATCTCTGGCAGTTTCTTTGCTACTTCCTTGGTTGTCCCTGCCCAACACCCCACCCCCACCCTCCACTTTCTTTTTCTTTTTTTCCTTTTTGTGCATTTTCAGATGCCCTTGTTTTTATTTTTGACCATGGTCGTTTCGGCCTCATCCTTCTCATTTTCTTACTTCTTCATTTTTGTACCTTGATTTATACACCTTCAACACATGATTGGTTGTCATTGATTGTGTTTCATTGTTATTACTGCTGTTTATAATGCACGGACTACCCTTTGTTGCTTTTGATTTTTGTAGCTTTTTTTTTTTATTCAATAAAATCTTTATGGAAAAAAAAAGATCTGCCTCATGAAATGAAAATAACATTAAATGTTTAGGCTGCAAGCACTGACTTATTTTCAAAACCATATCAAAAGTGCCTTCCAAGAATCCTGAAAGCATTGGTGGTAAAGAGCATTAGTTTTACTATACCAAGGTAATATTGCCATCTTCTGATCAGATCTAAGAAGTACACCTAACCTGTCAAAGTACAGTACATTACTATAGTTTAAAACTTACCAAGAGCTAGCCATTGTGCCTGTAGGGTAACTCCATTTCTTGTGTATATATAGGTCGTCCCCCATAGCGTACAGTATTGGCTGGAGCACTTAGCAGAGAACCCTTGTGGGAATCTTGTACCATTAAGCTCCTCCAACTCTCTGGGCATCGATATGCATTTTTGTGAATTGTTTAGAATGCATGATGAAAGAACAATTTAAGTGTTGATTATAGTATCTCATACAGAGGAAGATCCAAATTGTTGAACACTGCAGACACAGAGAGGGCTCTATGTATAAGGAATTGGGCACCGAGGTGTTTGGATCAGAACTGTTTTTCTCTCCATTCAAGTGAATGGGAATACAGAAGGAGGACAAAAGTGTCTATAAAAAATCTTTTCAGTATCTTAAACTGATCTCAAATTCAAACTGAATGAACTTGACTTGAAAAAAATGTTTCATATACTAACCCACACAAGCCCTAGGTGTGCATAAAGGAAGTATTGTTCTTGTCACCTACAACCATTTTCTCCCAAATATGACAGCTGCCTTTGCTAGCTTGTTTTAAAGGTGAGGGTGCCATCCTGGCTGTAATAGACTGGGCTTTGCCAGGCTCTCTTAATGCATGGATCACACCTACAGATATGATATGGAGGAGTTCCCCTTTAAGATCCGCTTTAGTTGCAATAGACCGTAACATCGGGAGCTCACACAGGATTAATGCAGTATGTTTTACTATTGGCAACAGTGTGGAATTCAAAGTCACTAGAGTCCCAAGCAATGCATAGTGATACAATTCAATTTGTTTCTGGCAACTTAATATAATAGTACTATACTTGGGAGTTAAGTACTTGCGTTTGGGATGTATTTTCACAGACAGTCTCTTTAAAGGGGAACTATGGGGTCAGGGCTTTTCCCAATAGTTCTCCTTAGGGTAACGGGAGGACACAAACTAGCATCCTCCCGTCACCCTAAGCTCAGTATACTGCGAGCTACAGCTGAGACACCGCAGCCGGAGCGGATCCCGACATCGATGTCGAGATACGCCCAGCTGCGTGAGTGACAGCTGGCTCTGCCTATCTTGAGGCAGAGCCAGCTGTACTCGCCCCCTCCCCCGTCCGTCCTGCCAGTCTCATTGTCACAGGGCAGCTAGAACTATGAGGTGAGTGGAAAGCACTCACCTCATAGTTCTCCTTTAAGAATGCAATCCGTCTCAGGAAGCATTATGCAGAGTCAGTACGTGGAAGGAAGGATCGTCCATAGATATGTTTTACAGCTGACACAATGTTGATTCAACAGGGAGCTGTATACAGGAACAAGGCAGCACCACACAGTGGAGATTGGAAATATTGCTGAGATAGTCTCATATATAGGAAGAGGTGAAAAGCTTGTGTATATAGGAAGAGGTGAAAAGCTCAGATGAGGTCAACAGCAGTCCACGGCTATGGCACAAATGGGGTTTGTAGTGGTGTAGGAGTTGCCTGTTGTTAGCAGGCGAGGGTTCAGCGAGGAGGATTGAGGAGGGATATTGCCCGACGTCTACTCCCTTGCATCCATGTGGCAAATGAAGTTTAATGTTGATAAATGTTAAGTTATGCACATGGACTAAAAACATGTATGTGTCATACACTCTAGGGCAGAGGTGTCAAACTTAAATACACAGTGGGCCAAAATTTTAAAAATTCTCCAAGTCGAGGGCCGGGCTGGTTCACACAGTATAATAACACGGCCTATACAGTATATCACACAGTATAATACCGCGGCCTATACAGTATATCACAGTAAAATAACGGCCTATACAGTATATCACACAGTATAATACCGCGGCCTATACAGTATATCACAGTATAATACCGTGGCCTATACAGTATATCACACAGTATAATACCGCGGCCTATACAGTATATCACACAGTATAATACCGCGGCCTATACAGTATATCACAGTATAATACCGTGGTCTATACAGTATATCACAGTATAATACCGCGGCCTAAACAGTATATCACAGTATAATACCGCGGCCTATACAGTATAT
>NW_017306466.1:1766304-1816988 GCF_000935625.1 Nanorana parkeri | reverse complement strand
CTTTGTATATTTAAAGATTAATCAGACCAGGAAACATTTTTTTTCCCCGTTAGAGTAAATTGGATCACACTTTGTAAAGGTTTTTGGCCTTCCTCTGGATCAACAGTGAGTATGAAATTTTTTTTATTGTCAAAGTAAAACTATGGCCTCCCATTAAAAATCTCTGCGGCAGAACTTTTTTTTACTGTGTAATAATTTGTATTTGTTAATCAAGACACAAATACAAAAACGCAGAGATACTTATAAATGGAAACAGATAAGAACATAGTAAGTAACAGTCAGTGATCCAGTGAGGTGATATGAAGGCATATATGAATATGCATGTACATGAAAAATTATCAAAAAAGAGTATATCCAAGTATAAAAAAATAAGAAAAATAATATATTATGGTAACAAACAATCGCAGATAAGAACAATGGTCCAGGAGATTAGATGGTAGTTTGCGGTTACTGGATCAACAAATATAAAATAAAAGCACAGAAGGGGAATGACAAGAACAGAAGTAAGAGGAAGCAAACGGGAGAAAAAAGGCAAGAAAGGGAAAAAAGCAGAAGGTGGAAAGAGAGGAGGGAAAGAAGGGAGGAAAAAAGAAAAGGAAATAGAATGTCCTTAAAGGAGGGAGAAGTCTAAATGGCCTGCTGCAGAACTTTTTTTATAAGTGCATCTGCTTAGTTCTCTCTTCCCCCCTCCCTGCAAAGTCCCACAAATACCTGTTGATACTCCCAGTAAAGTCCACCTAATGCAGCTTCATGTGATGGTGTGGCAACAATGCTGCACTGCTCCTGAATTCAGAACAGAGTTGCCCCTCTCATAAAGGCTTTGCCTGCTTGCACTACAATGGGATGAAAAAACTGCATGGGGTATGGCTATCAGCATTGTCACTGCTAATTCACAAGCCTGTAGACTGTCACTCAGCATCTGGCCACACCTAGTCCTGCTCACTTCTTTCTGGATTGATGGCGCTGTCTTGTTACTGAATCCCTCCCACTGTGAGCAGCAGTGTCTGGGAGGGGGAACGTGTGAAACACAAATGAGGGAGGATGTAGATCAGTCAGAAAAGGTAAAGAACATTTTTGTTTATTTTATGAGCCTTATGTGACACTTAGTATCTGCATTTGATGCTTGGTTAGACTGTCATACAGGAGTTGTACTTTAAACTTAGTGGACACATGTGTTTTAAGGCTTTTCCATTGAAGCCTACTAGGACAAAAATGCAAAAATCTGCCTGAAAAGAAGCTCATGTACTTTTTCAAGCTAAAGTTGTTTTGCTACAAGCATCAGAAGGCTTAGGCGTGAACAGGGGCGATAGAAAAAAATAGGATTCCTTGTGTTTTGAAGCTTCGAAGTTAGAGCTACAAAACCCCTAGGTGTGAATGAGGCCTAAAGCAGATTTGATACATAAAATATTTATTTTTATGTAGACTATTAACTGATTTACTATCAACATTCAGCACATAAATGAGTATTGCAAAATGAAAATCCCCATGTGAACCAATACTATGAAATCATGACCTGGCATATTACAAATACACTTATGACCTCAATGTAACTTCTATTGTGTATCTGTTAACGCACATGCTGTAAGAAGAACTGGCGATTCCTGTCTTGTGAATTATAGTGCTGCACATGGCTTGAAGGAGGGGATGATGTTGAACCTTAATAATGCCAAATTTTCCTGGCATTCCTCTTCTCAAGTTCCAGTAGTTCAAGCTGAGTGATCAACTCAGTCATCATTTCCCATTCCTCGAAGCTTGCACATATCTTCCCTTTCCTCCTGGCATTTGGAATTTTAGCTCTGCATGCTGTTATGAATGGTTAGTGATGAAAAAGCTACCCAATCTTACTTCCTTTTATTGTATGTGGTGCGCGGTCCAACAAGGTCTAACCATCAGAGATATCATCTTAACAGTTACACGCAATTACAAATAGAC
The DNA here is from genome assembly GCF_000935625.1 of Nanorana parkeri. Taxonomy (NCBI): domain Eukaryota; kingdom Metazoa; phylum Chordata; class Amphibia; order Anura; family Dicroglossidae; genus Nanorana; species Nanorana parkeri. The sequence continues at coordinate 1,815,056 of NW_017306466.1, read as the reverse complement.
AAACTCGTCAAGCAATTTTACACTAGAAATAATTTATGGCGAAAATCTAAATTTATATGTTTATCTTGACACAAAGATTTATGAAATATAAAGAAAATGTTCACATTAAAAACCCTGTGTATAAATGGCGGGGGCACTAGTTCCAGGGCAAACACAGTTAAGAGATTCAGTTTCCTATTAAAGGGAAACTATAATGGTTCATGGGGCAGTTTTAATCTTTTTTTCCCCCGTATATAAGTTTTTAAACTATTGTTTTATATCAGCCTTTTTTATGATTTTTTTTACAATCTTCCTTTTGCAAAAAAAAAAATATTAATGCATGATAAAAAGGATTCCAAGAGCACCATGAATTAGCTAAAGAGGCAGCACAATAGAGCCGCTTTCTTAGAGGGACAATTTGTCTGACTGAAACTTTAGACTGGGCCCTCCAATGAGGTTTGGTCACTGGGATAAGTCACTAGTATTAACCATGGTGCTGTGTTAATTACAGACTTATTTATTCAAAGAAGCAAAGTAATAGCCTATAAAACTTAATGGGTGTGTTCAATAAAGACATGAGAAATTAGAATTGTTTGTGTCTTAATAGCCTAAGCACATTGTGTTTGTCTATTGCTGTGACTTACTGTAGATGAGGATCAGATCATATTTTATGGCAAATTACTGCAGAAAACCAGTTCATTCCAAGGGATTCACATACTTTTTCATGCAACTGTATATAGACAAAATTCTACACATTTCCTTTAAAAGAGGCCATTACAGACTTAAATGTTTCCTTATACTAATTGGAAATCTGTGCGTAATTCTTTGGCTGGACTTTGACTAGACTTCTTCAGATCATCTGTTTACTCCTACCCTCATTCATATTAGCTCTTTGAATGAGGATGAAACTATGAAATATATACAAGAGGCACAACCCGCCTGTTCCGGGTTTAAGATGTCAATAATCTGGGTTATTTAATAACCATTTTGCTTACCTAACTGTAATATTGGAGAGGTGTTCCCACACAAACCCACTGTGGGTTTCATGTGCTCATAGATTTAAGGCCTCTTGTATCAGTATTAAGCAGTTTCTACATGCATACTTTCCTTCACCAGAAGCTCAGGAAGAGTGACAAACTGGAAATGAGAAAACATGTAGTGTGGTCGCAGTCCTTGTACCCACAAAACGAATCTGCAACTACTACAACTACTGTACAACAAGTGAGAGTATGACACTATGACACACCTGTCATAGTGCCCCTTATATTGGATAAGGAGTAATTTGGTTTTCACTAAATGCTTTGGTTTTCACTAAATGGGCATCAAAGGTACGTGGGACAATTATTCATAAAGAGCCTTTATACATAGGACATTCAATAAACATTTTTTGTTGATATAAAGCATAGAAGGATCTCTGTTTTCCTCCTGTGTAAGCAAGTGAGAATTACATCTTCCTCATCTTTACATATTTTGATATCCAAGAAAGGATACATACTCTATACCAGAGAGCTGTCAATTTCGAATACCAATCATTATTGTTCAGAATTCCAACAAATTCTAGTAACGATTCTGCTGTTCCAACCCATAGGATTAGGAAGTCATCGATATACCCGTGCCACAAGGTTTAGGGTATTGGTATATGTAATACAACATTAAAATGCATATTGAATATTCCATGTATATATAGGTTCTTTATGATTTTTTTGCCCCATGTCCCTTTGACATAGATGCACATTTAGTGAAAACCAAATCACATCACTCCTTATTTAGTCATAAATAAACCTGGATACATGGGGCATACTAATATAGATCCTTTTAGGATATAATATTTGCTTATGTCGTGATTAGTTGGGTATTTCTCATTCCTGACATGTTTTTGGTCTTGATTGCCCATTATATTGCTAGTCAGCAAAAGGAAAGGATGGCTGATGTCTGTGGTCTATGAGGTTCAGGAGGAGGAAAAATGTCTGGTGTCAGTGGTCAGGGTAAGGGAAAAATAGTCTGTATTGGTGGTCAGCAGAAGGAAAAAATGGCCAGCGTTGGTGGTCATTGGGAGGAAAAAATGCCTGCTATGTGGAGGGAGAGGATGGACACTGATGCTCTTTGAATTGAGAGGGAAGGCACTGGTACTCTGTGGGAGGAGAGGGGGGTACCTATGCCCTGTTGAGAAAGAGGGGGACATTGGTGCTTGGTGAGGCACATTGGTGTCAATGGGGGCTGTGGGGCTGTTGGTGTTCAGTGGATTAACTGTCCATGCTCTGCATCCCATGCTGCTGCCTGTCTCTGTTTGAAGTATAGTGCTCATTTTGGGCAGGAGATCACTCAACCCAGCCTGCAGCCTGTATCTGCTGTTAAAGTCCTGGGACAGTCCAGTGGAAATCGGGACTGTTGGAAGGTATGTACCTGTCACCAATCAGATGCAACTTGCCTTGAGAGCTGAATCTGGATTGGTGATACAGCAGGCACAAAGAATGGAAACAGAAACAGCAGAAATTACGGAGGCAGACAATTACATTGGATTATACAGAACTCAGACTAAGCTAAATCGAGGGAAGGTTCTGCACAGATCCAGTGTTGTAAAAAATATCATTAGTGGCTCCCTGATTTACTTTGTTATGTGGAAATTGTCTTTAAATGTAGTGAGTAAGATTGTTCCATTATATACAACAAAAAGCCCAGTTCCATCATCCCTATCTCTTTAATGCCTTCTTTGAAGGCAGGGGAAAACCATTTGAATTATACTGCCCTGTTTGGACCTGAACTGCGATTATCAGATAAGAACCTACTTGAAGTCTGGTTTCAAACAACAATTCTTTTTCCTCATACATTCAATAAAAACCAGATGCAATGATGATATTGATGATGATAATAATAGTAATAATATTGATTGATATATTAATGATCAGTTATAAATGTATCCACATTTATTCTTTCATTAGTCAACTATGAAGGAACACACATATTATTTGATTTAATGGTCACCACTTAGTGTGCTTCCACTTTATTGGACTATTCATAGTTGACTAATGAAGGAATATATGTGGACACATTTATAGCTATTAATATTGATGATATATTTTGTTCATATATTTTGTACTAATCCAGGTTGTGTTATTTAGTGCCATTGTTATGTTTGTTTATTTATTTATGTATTGTTATAGTAGCAGTGCTGTGTGTTTGGGAGTTGGAGCTCTTTGCTTTTAATAATATTGATTTATTAAAGGATTTAAGAATATTTACTCAAAAAAGAGTGAAGATTCACTTCAATTATCCAATCATGTAAAAACAAATTTCTGTTTTTTTATTTCTTCTGTACATGATTGGATAACTGCAGTGAATCAACTTTTCAACCCCTTTAGTAAATCAACCACAATGTCTTATCATTTGATGCTGTTAACAAATCAAACTCAGTCAGGTAGAATGTTCTGTGCTGCTGCCTTTCTCACTTTGGATTTGTTGACAGATGCAATGTTTGTATAAAACTGCTATATCACAAGTCTATAGCTTTGGTGGTGGTAAATTATCACAATCCATGCAACTGTATTAGGGGACCACACAAAGATATTATCTCTCACCCTATCTCTTTGCAATAGATATTTAAGCTCTTGCCATAAAATGGGCCTATGCAATTTGGCCTGAGCTTGGATCTCCAAGGCTCAAAAATAGATGACCTAATTGTATTTCTTGAGTTCCTTGCCTACCAATGTCCCAGGTTGCATCTAAACCTGGAAAATTTAGCCTTTATTTGGAGCTTTGTGTGAACAGTGAGAGGCCAACAATCTTTTATTTAAATAGTGATAGTCCAAAACTGTTTCAGCTAGCTTTTAACTTTGGAATATTAGGGTCTTTGGATACTTAGGAATGTAGGGAATTTAGGGAAATAGCAGGACTTGTAATCCCTAATTTTCACATTTATTTTTTGGCCGCACAAAAGATTGGCAATTACCCAAGTCAGAACTCTTCTTAGAACAACTGTCTATATCAATAAAATACCTGGTTTGAGTGGGATTTCTTCAGTAACAGAGGGGAGAAAATAGTGTTATATCTGCCACATACAGTATATGAAAACAATCAGCAGCAAGTTTGCGCAAGCCATGGAGCCAGGTGTAGATTACCATGGATTTGTAAGAAATTATACCATTATTTCCAAAATACATTATTGTGTGTGCACTATGGGAAAATTTGCATGTTGTTCTCTGGCCAACAGACTTTCTATAGGGGCATTTGAAGAATGCCCCTATAGTACTCATGACTCATTCAACCTTAGTGCAGCTGCAAAACCTCTAGTACCTAAGCTGCAGCCCAAGTGGGTACGGAAATGAAACCCTAGATTAAAATGTTGAAATCTCTCAGAAGTGGCACATTTGGAACACTTTTTTTTGCTGAGTATATAGTCAAGGTCATAGCACAAAGACACTATGAAGCTTACAATGAGATTATTAGTACACTTCAGCACATAATACTTGAAACAGAGGGAAGTGGCAGCTAAATCTTTCCCACACAACCCGCCACATTTTCTCAACCATGTCCTCTTCAGCATCCCTCCAGGGAACACAAAACAGGACTTTTTCCAAAGCTATTTAATGCTAGTGTGGAGTATAGCCTGTCGCTGGAGTCGCACGCTATTTTGGCTCGACTAAAGCACCTTCTTCAACCTGAAGTGAGACTGTCATGCGACGGGTGTGTCCATGTGCAGGAAAATTGTCAAGCCTGTTATAAAACTCCTTCACTTGATGTATTTCCAACATTATCTCATTTGTAATCAAATGTTTGTTCCCTAATAGAGAAAAGCACAGTTCACAGTGGGGACTCACTCAGTGTGTGGCTGTATTTGTTTAATGAAAGCTCCTTTTTTACAATAGGTTGGCAAAAATCAGAGAATAAATTATCTAAAGATCAAATAAAAAGGAAAATAGGCACATTACCGCAGCCCTTTCTTGCGTTTTCCTGGAACACAAAGTCCTGAAATCAATGAACATTCAATATTCCTCATTACCATAAAATTTCTGATCTTGGGGATAAAAAATAGTTTATATTGCAATTGTGCCAAGACTATTGAAGACTATGGACATTAAAGTATTTACATATTCTTAAGAAGTAGTAAAAGAGCTTTGAAACAAGCCCTCACTGAATTCTGTAGCTGCAGGCACTGGGGAGTAATACATCCCCAATGTTCCCAACTCCAGGTTGTGAAATATTTCAGTCCCCAGCATCTATGAAAAGTAAAGAAAAGGATCTCAGCTCCTATACTTACCTAATCTCTGATGCTGTCACCCACAGACTCAGTGATCCACCAATGCTGCACCTGGCTTGGGGGAGTGGAGACACGTGCCAGAGTTAAGCTTTTTTTTTAATGCATATAAATCTTTATTAAAGTTTCCATAACCAATAATGGCACAATGTACATATAAGAAATAGCATCTGCATACATGGTATATAGCAACAAGGAGATGTCATCGGTAGGTATTACATTGACCATTGACAATACAGAACCAAGAATGACATCATCTCCTGTAATCATTCACTGGGGGAAAAAAAAACACGTCATGTAATGCATTGATAATTCCCGAAGGAAATATGAACCAAAATTCGAAAGAGGAAGAAGGATAAATGCGAAAAATAAGAAAAGATAGGTGCCAGGGGAGGTATGAAAGAAGAAAGGAGAGAGAAAATAGAAAGGGGGTGTGATCATAGGTATACCCTATGGGGGTATGGATTGCCGGATTTGATAAGATTCTAAAGGGACAGAAAACATTTTTGATGAAGGATGAATGACAGAGTGTGGAATGTCAAAGGTCAGATGTATGTAACTATTACGAATGTATACTTCAGGGGTGGTCAATCACTGCTGAAGGTGCACTATATGTGTTCCGCGTTATCTGCTGATGAGAAGTCAGGTCTCATAATACATCAAGAGGTCCAAGGGAGCCATCTAACTTGGCCATGAGATACCAGTGGGTGTATTGGAAAGCAGATATGATATCCTTAAGTTGATCCCGGGACAGTTCAGAGACTAAGGAGTCGGACCATGTGGCAAATCATTTTCCCTTGCGTATCTGGTTAAACTTGGTGTCCAATTTTTCAATAAGCATGAGTCGAAAAAGAATGTCGCTTATGTCCGATATGGATGGGGTGGTAGAGTTAAGCTTTAAATCACAGCTCATCTCCTCTTGCTACCTATAGTAGCAGAGATTTGGCAGTCTGCCATTCTTCATATGTTAGCAAATACCAGTTGCTGAAAGCTGTTACAAACTGAGTGAAACCTGACTTCAAAATCTCTGTTGGAATTACTCCACAGTTCATGCAACTACAGTGGTCAGTAAGGGCTAATCAAGAACATGTACTGTAAATATCTTATTGTGCATATTTTGAACACAAGTGTAAAGATAAAGAAAACCTTATCTGATTACTGTTCTTTGCCAGGGGTTAAGCAGTCATTGGAGGTGCTTTCCATGTTCCATTGGAATGAACACATTTGGCAAAATGAAATTATGTTCCAGACTACTGTACCATACAATCCAGAACAAAAGGGTGTTGCTGAGGGAATGAACTGCACATGTGAAAGTTTAAGACGCATGTTTTTGATGCGAATATTTCAACAACATAATCGGGAGAGGCCATTATGACAGCCTGATATCGCCAAAACAGCTTACCTGCAAAAAGCAACAGAGTAAACTCCATATGAGATATGGAATGGAAAGAAGCCTGAAGTGAAACACATCAAAATCTTTGGAAGCAAGTGTTCCTAAAAAAAAAAAGTACATTATTGGAACCTTGTGCTAAGGAAGGTATATTTGTCAGCTACAGTGAGTCTCAAAAGGGTTACAGAATTCACCATCCAGACACCAAAAGGGTAACGATTAGCACAAGTGTAATTATTAATGAAACACCTGTGTGTCAAAATCTGAACAACAACCTGAGCAGGAAGCCCCAACAGTACTGCAAGAAAAGGAAAAGAACATCACTGACACTAAAACTGGGTCAGTGATTTATCCACAAAAAAAGGAAGAAGCCATACTACCTGCAACCTTTAGTCAGAAAATCTAAAAGATCCAATTGGGGCATCCAAGTTGTCATATATGATTCGTACAGCACCACAGCCTGTGCTCTCATCGTACGAAGAAACATAAAAGGTACCTATTCATGAGAAACAAATGTGGATTAAAGCTGCAGATGAAGAGATGCTGCAGATGAAGAGATGCCATCTCCTAACCAGCTCAAAGCTTGGGAACTGACAGAATTCAAAGGTATAAGCACACCAATGAATACAGTTTACCTAAAGTTGGAAGAATAAGATGACCTTCTACCTAACAATGGACAGTACAAATAGTGGGGGCACTTATATACATTGCCAACGCTACGCATCGAGATATAGCAGCTTCTATGTCAGTTCTTTGCAGATGTGTAAGTAAATCATGGCAAAGGGACTAGAATGCAATTAAAGGAGTCATGCAGTAACTACAAAAGACTAAAGACATGAACCTCAGATTATCTGAAAATGGTGACCTAGAACTCCAAAAGAAGATGATACACGTGGCTCAGCTATGTCTCAAGCAACATCTTGACTGGTAAGATGTTTTTTAGTAGACACACTGCTGTGGAATCTGTCCAGAGATGGGCTATAAGGATCCTAAAAGAACACAAGAAAGACTCTAAAGTTAGGTTTAATTTGTTTACCAACGGCTTGAAAACACCTGCTGGTTGTCTACTTACATTAGACAGATGGTGGGCTACCAAGATCTGATCTCTAGAAAATAGCTAATATTTTCTATACCGCTTTTGTGAAATATGAAGATTAATTTCTCCACAGTTTTGAAAGACTATCTAAAACCTTTTTTTCTTTCAGCAGTTCGGTAGAGTAAAGAAGGGTTATTAACCCTGTCAGGATTTTTTAATGCCGTTTGTGCCCCCCGTTAGGGAGAATCATTCTTTCTATATGTCCTGTTGACCACTGCCACCAGGATGGAAAGTAAGGAAAATCCATAACTTTGAGCTACACCCAGAACAGGAATAAAGGAAACATGTTCCAAGAGGTATTACCAGCACACTATGGTAGAGAGTTAGGAACGGGACATTTATTCACCACCTAATAAAACAGTGACGTTTCCAGGCCACTGAGGACACATTCCTCAGCCAGCAGTTATGAGAAGTGTTGTTGCTGCCTAAGGAAGGGGTGCTCAGTGGCCAGGAAATGTCACTATTTTATTAGGTGGTGAATATCATTGCTACTATGGTGTACTGGTACCTCATTGCTGGAATATTTGATGGTGTCATCTATCTTTTTACCATAGGATTACCTGATTACATGTTCCAATGAGGAACATGGAATCATAAGAAAACGACAAGCTGTCTACGAAAGGAGTTCTCTCACTTTGGAGTGATTTCCCCTCACCTTTTAGATGTGCCTATGGGACAGGAAGTGAAAGGAAATCTCTCAAATAGGACACGGACAGCAAAAGAAAAACAACTGATGTGATGTAACCCTTTCCTACTCTATCCAAAACATAAACATTTTTTACTTTAGATTTACTTTAAATATAATGTTAGCTGCACAGCATGAAATAACATTTACTTATGTTACCTGCTCCTGATAGAGCCCCAAGAAAAACCTAGGTCAGCGGTGGCAAACCTTTTTGAGCCCGAGTGCCCAAACTGGATCACTAAACCAACTTATGTGTCTCAAAGAGCCAACCCCGCACTTAGACCCGAATACGGATGATTTCTTTTAGAAAAACACTTCATACGACTGTCTGAACTAATTATGTGCTTAAATCTTAGACGAAAAATACAATACAAGAGGTTTTAACTACACTACAGAGTGACGTGTACCTTTGTACTGTGCTAATGAGTGAAATGTTCCATTGCAGTGTGCTACTAAGGTACATGTCACGCAGCACACTGCAAGGGAACAGTCTCTCTACAGCTTGGAGTCAGTGGTGGAGCACCAGGGCCCAGTACAACTGTGACTGTTGTGACCCTGTTAGTTCTGCTACTGACTTCAACCTGTAAAGGAACTAGTCTTAGCAATACATTATATAACAATGCAGAATACTGCCAACTATAGAGGACTACATATCACAGCAATACATTATACAGCAATGCTGAATACCGCCAACTATAGAGGACTACATATCCTAGCAATACATTATACAGCAATGCAGAATAATACCATCAGCTAGAGAGGACTGAAAATCCCAGCAATACATTAAACAGAAATGCAGAATAATATAAGCTATAAACTGTGTTGCTCTGGGGTGGCAGCCTGATGTCTCCTAGGTCTCTGGAGGGTTGTGTGGACCCTCAGGTGAGTGTGCAGGCTCTCAGGTGTGCTGTGTGGGCTTTGCAGCTCTCGGGGAGGGCTGTGCTGCTCTCGGGGGCTGTGTGGATCTTGGAGGGCTGTGCGGCTCTCAGGGGGTGTGCGGATCTCAGGGGGCTGTGCAGCTCTCAGTGGGGGCTGCATGGCTGTTAGATGGGGCCCATGCGGCTCTCAGGGGGGCTGACCTAGGTATATAAAAGTATAAGGAAAAGGTATAGGGAAATATGCACCACTCTCCTTTGCCTCCCACAGTACAATGCTCAATGCCTGAGTGACCAATCACTAGGCCTGAGTATTGTAACATGAGGGTGGGGGGCGTTCTTTACCCTATTACAACATAAAACAGAATTCATCAACTTGCGCAACTAGATCGATTGTTTATGGACTATATTTTGATAGTATCAAATGAACTCCAGTTATACTGGTAATTACTCCAGAGAAGATGTATGCACCGATCCTGCAGCCTAGTTGGTTGGATAGGGAAACAGCCATGTAACAGTACTGTGAAGAAAACATAGGAAACCGGCGCACCGATGCACTTAGATCGGTGCGCCGGTTTCCTATGTTTTCTTTACCCTATTACAGTGTATCTATAGCTAAAACCTTTAATTTGTCTTGTTGACCATTGTCATCTGATGGGAAATCCAACATTTTACAGTTGTCACTGAAATTGCAGGTGAGGGGAAATCTTCTAATGTGGACACGTTTCTCCTCAGTTTGGAAAGATTTGCTTTTACTTTTTGTTTTCAAGACAAAAAGTGAAGTAAAATCTTCCCTAGGGCAAACAATTACAGGATTTCTTTATATACCTAGTGTAAAACTAAAAGAAAAAAAAAACAGTTTTTGCTATTGATACACTATATGGCGTAAGTTGGATCTTACACAGTAATTCACAGTGTGCCAGCACTCAAACAGGAGGCCACGGGAGCAATGCAAGCAAAGTAAAGGCTCCTCACCTTGCCTTCACTTTAGGAGCATTGATAAGCATACATCATTATGCCCAAATAGAACACTTTTACAAGTACAACATTAATAGACTTTCAAAAACAGTAATGTGAACTGGCCGAAATATTTCTCATTGGACATATTCTCATTGAAAATATTTCAAATGCCTGTTCCGACATCAGATTAAGTCAAAAGTAAAACGTGATCAGCTCTTTGCCCCGCCTAACAATATAAAATTTGTGAAGTAGGTGGAGTTACTTTAAAACAGTGACAAGCTACTGGGTAGACTGCAGAACCTTGGCCTGAATTCAACCTTGACATCTCAGTTGCAGTTGACATGTGTTTAAATTTTGACTGCACATATTTTTTGTATAATTGCATTGCCAAGTTCAGGAAACGGCTTCAAATTGTTGTTGTGGAAAAGGGAATTTGGGTGAGCCCTAATTAGGATGTACTATTGTCTGTGCTGTCGTTTCCTTGTTATTTATATAATTGTTTTATTGTTTGTTTTTGGTCAGATTCTATTCCATGTCCTGGGGTGTCTGGATGCAGAGCGCTTTAAACTTGCAGCAAATAAATAAATAGCAGTAATCGTTATGACGCAAGTATCAGACTATACCTTCAGAGGACCAATGGACATGGTCTAAACCAGTTTTTCCAGGAAATTCTTAGAGTATCAACTTCAAATATAGAGGAATATAGCCTAGTAGGTGATGGATTATTTTTAACTCCATCTAGTTTCATAATCGCTGTCTATGTATTTGGATAAACAAATGTCCTATTTATATCAATGCTATTAAGTGTTAAATCATTTGGAAACTGATGAATGTTTTAAAAAAACAATAATTTCAAGTAGTTGATCCTGAACAGGTGTACTTGCTACTATACAAAAAAAAAAAATCATTTTTTTCACACCATGTTCTACTTTAAAATTCAGAATTCCATGAGTGAGAAGAAAATACTGGAAAAAATAGAAAATCAATATTGTTAAAATGGAGGAATGTGCCAAGTACACTAGATACTTTTATTCAAACTGTATGCCACACAAACAAAGCAATAAGTTGGACTTAACAGCAGTTAAGTAGGACTTAAAAGGGGCTTAACAGGAAGCCTAAAGAACTCAGGTAAAGCAGCTGAGCTTTAGCAGGTAGCCCCACTGCAAGGGTTAAGAATAATTCTGCCCAGAGTTCTTCTTTAAAACAAAAGGAAACATGCGGCATGACTCCTCATCAGGAGAAACTGTATCTTCAAAACAATGTTGTTGAGAGAGTCAATGCATTGGAATATCTTGATCCAAATCAAACAAAAAAGCTCCCCTATCCTCAGCAGTCTCTGGTGATCCTCTGTATACTCATCTACTACTAACATACAGTAGGTACATTTGAGCATGTTATGTTCTTTTGCTATCTTCAACTCCATCATGCATTGCAGGTGCAAAAACTAAGCGCTGGAGGTTCTAATAATTAAATGGAACAAAATTAGTAATCATAAAGCAGATTCTGAAACCACTGACATCCTCTACTATTGTCTCCTTCCTTTGGCAGTTTCAAGAGTTGACTGTAGTTTTGTGAAATTAAACTTGTATGTTCCAAACTCCCAGTGTCAGGAGATTCTAGAAGAATTCAAAGGATATTTCAGCTAGAGGCAGACCAATCGGAATGAGGTTTATTCATAGAACATACTGTATATGTCTCCAGTTAAAATGCAGAAAATAAGTACCTCTTATTCTGGTCTATGTCATCATTAATGCATGACTCCAGAGGGCACTTACTTTCTGTTCTGGTCGAGTCCTTACATAGCAGCATTTTGGCAAAAAAATTTACCAGCTTGTAAAAGACCACAAACTAGTAGAATTTCCTTTTACCTTAGACCATAAAACTATGTCACTGGAGTTTTTTTAACCACCCAGGACCTCCCCATAAGACACTTTGATTTAGATTGTTGTGCTTCTATGCCAGAGAAAAAGAAAAGTTTCAGAAGCTGTGGTCACCATGGTTAAATAATCTATATAACGCGTGACAGCTAATTTATCACTGTTCTTTTGAACTATGTGTTGACCTAAGGAACATTTCACATTACTATTACATATCATTTTTCAGCAAAAAAAATGGGCTGAACATCTCGGCTTATACTCGAGTATATATGGTATGTTTATTATTAGAGATTACTTTGTAATAGATTACCCAACAATAACATACGGAGATGATAAATTGTATTATACTTCAATAAGATCATATATATATAGATTAAAGGCTAATATGTGTTACAATTTCATAGTCAAGAAGCACCTCCCCCTATTTACCATCTTTGAAACATAGTATATGCATCAGCTTAATTCCATAAAGTGAACATTTTTTGATATTGCTCAAATGATGAGGCTGTATTGACGCATTTCATGAACAATGTAGTCCACTTCCTCAGGAGAAACAGTGTGGTCACTTCTTTAGGAGACAAAATATGGGTTAGGTCTGGCACCACTGTTGTTCCCTGTGGCTTCCTCTTATGGTCATGGATAGATGGGTGTCCTTACGCGCATAGTTGATGCAAATGTTTTTTAATGTGTCTGGTTTCTTTTTTACAATATGAAAAAACTGTAGATACAGACAATCCAATGAATAGATACATGTAATTGCTATTGTTTATTAGGATAAGATGGTAATCTCACATATATGTGTTAAAGATTATTGTCCTCCCAATTTGTCCTGAAGAAGTGGACTACACTGTTCACGAAACACCTCGCGCATTCAGTACAGGGCCATCATTTCAGCAATTTCAGGAACAATAGGAGTACTACTTTAATATGAGCAACCCTGTTGGTGGAGCAGTGGGGAAGACCCAATTCTCACAAGCATCTGTACAAGTTTTTGTTGTTTCTTTTTAATAAACCAAGCAATAAATGTCTCAGCTTACTAGTTGCTCTCAAGGTGTAATTTCCACATTATCTTTTTTTTTTAAACAATCAGATTTTATTGGTTTTTTTCCAGTACATGCAATACAAACAGTAAAAAAATAAAAATAAAAGAAGCAGTGGGCAACACGGTACATATATTAATATATCCGATCAAATACAATGCACTGATATTGAAAGGTCACACATTCCATCAGGGACAGTCATATTCCTAAAGGAACAATATAATACATGACCCCTGAATAAATTCCAGAGGCCGTAGTCGACAGTGGCACCTATGGATCAAACCTCGGGCCAGTAGTGTAATAGTCGGAAAGGGAAACACAAAGAAAAAAGAACCGTGTTGTATCCCCTGATAGTAGGCAGTGCTCGCACAAACATAAATTGATAGAAAACACACAAGAACTACACTAACCACAAAACACAACAAAAAATGAGAAAAAGAAAAAAAGGTCACAATAGCAACTAGACAAGAGTGAAAAGAAGAAAAGAAAAAAAGAAAAAAGGGAACAAGAAACTCCTCAGATCCCACAGCGTCTATAATCCAGATTGCATGGCCAATAATCACATTAGAGACAATTCATCAGACCATATTTTCTTAACCAAATATCTAGCGACTTACAATGCAAGGTATGCCGCAGAGTCCATATACAAGATCCAAGGGGCCCATAGTGTTGCACATTGGGGTTGACGCTCGCACAAAGAAGCAGTCAGCTCTTCATAACGCTTAATCAAGCACAGTTCAGCAATCCACTCCCTCACGGTCGGGGGGGGGGACCGCAGTATTCCAGTGGCGAGGGATAGTCATCCGGGCAGCGGCCACAAAGAAGCGAAGCAGGTCTTTCTTGACCGAGGCCAGGGAGCCAGGCAATACCGATAGGAGGGCTACCTTAGGAGATGGAGCCAAAGAAGTTCCCATGACTTGGTTATATATGTCAAAGACACGACACCAAAAGGGCAATAACACCGGACAGCTCCACCAAATATGAAGGTGTGTGCCCTCTGCTTTCAAGCAGCGCCAGCAATGTGCTGGCCTATCAGGGAAGATCCTGTGTAGAAGGGCCGGGCAGCAGTAACCATCGCGTTAGAATTTTATATCCCTTTTCCTGAGCCAAACATGCGATGGAAAGCTTGTGAGTTAATATGAACGATGTGCGGACTTCCTCATCAGTAAGGGCATAGCCCAAATCCCTCTCCCATCTAGATATAAACAAGGGGTAATCCAGAGATTTTGCCACAATCAACTGACTGTATAGCAAGGAAATGGTATGAGCGGGTGCTTCATCGCGGCCACAAAGTGACTCAAACCACGAGAGCGGGCGATGTAAAAGAGCCTGGCCTTCCAGTTCCCTATAGAATGCACAAAGTTGGAAATATAGTAACCAAGAGCCATGGTTATGGGGATGGTTCGCCAGTATAGCACTTAAGGGTTTCAGGGCTGTCTCCGTAAGAGCCTCTATCATAGGCGACGGCTCTTTGGCCGACCAATGTAGGAAACTAGAGGAGATACAACCAGGGGGGAACTGAGGATTTCCCATTATAGGTGTCATGGGTCCCACCAGTGATGACAAATGAGTTGTCTTCACTAGAAAATCCCACACATTCAAAAGGGGTGGGAGGGTAAAGGGAAGAGATAATATTGGGGGGCGATGCGCAGGAGAAAGCCACGGTATAGAAAAGGGGAGTATCGGGGAAATAAGTGCTTCTAGCGAGACCCAAATCTTATGAGCCCCATTATATCTCCGATCTAGAATCTGGGAGAGAAGTGCAGCGCAATAATAGAGCTTTAGGTCAGGCAAGGCCAGACCCCCGGCATCTTTAGCTCGAATCAGAACGCCAGCCGTGGAGGCTTCCCCGCCCAGATGTAACGAAACAATGCGGACCGCAAGTGCCGAAAAAAAGAGGCAGGCAGAGCCAGCGGCAGCGTTTGAAAGAGATACAGAAAGCGGGGGAGTATGTCCATTTTAAAAAGCGCAACCCTGCACAGCCAGGAGTGTCGAAGGGAGTTCCATTGTTGGAGATGTGAAATTGTGGAATGAAGAAGTGGGGCATAATTCAAGCGATAAAGGTCAGCTTGTTCATGGGATAGAAATATGCCAAGATATTTAACGGCCGTAGCTTGCCATTTGATGTGAAAGTGGTAAATTTCCATTGAAGGAAGAGAGATATTTAGGGCCTCAGTTTTGTGTAGGTTTACTTTAAAGTTGCTGAAATATCCAAACCTACTGAACTCTTCCAACAAGGAAGGTAGGCCAATACAGGGATTAGATAAATAAAACAAGACATCGTCTGCATACAATCCAAGTTTATAATGATGACCCTGTATACAAATGCCTTGGATAGATTGATTCATGCGGATAGCTATCGCAAGGTGTTCCATCGCCAAAATGTACAAAAAAGGGGACAATGGACAGCCTTGTCTAGTTCCATTTCGTATAAAGAAGGAAGGGATAGGGAGCCATTAACTCGCACCCGGGCCGTGGGGCAATTATAAAGAGCCATCATTTTTTCTACAAACAGTTTCGGCAGGCCAATTTGTTCCAGGGTTAGAGCAAGGAAGGTCCAGTTCAAATGGTCAAATGCCTTCTCTGCATCAACAGACAGAAGGCATAGAAGGAGACCCGAGGACTTGGCATACCGCATGAGAGTAAGTGTCTTAATTGTATTGTCTCTTGCTTCGCGAAAGGGAACAAACCCCACCTGATCCATATGGATCAGGGATGGGACATGTTGACCTAGTCGATTCGCCAAGAGTTTCGCTTAAAGTTTAAGATCCACATTAATAAGAGGAATCGGTCTGTAACTAGTGCAAAGAGTGAGGTCTTTATCAGCCTTGGGGATTACGGTTATATGAGCTTCTTGCGATTGCGTGGGGAAAGGGCAGTCAGCGGATATGGAATTAAAGGTAGTTTGAAGTAAGGGAGTCAATGGTTCCTGAAAATACTTATAAAAAGCACCAGTAAATCCGTCCGGACCAGGACTCTTCCCAGGGGGAAGCCCCCTAATAGTGCCGGCGATCTCCTCCAATGAAAAGGGATCCCCGATAAGGGCAATTACCTCAGGAGAGAGAGTCGGCAGGGGAGTAGAGGCAATATAACAGGCCGCAGCTGCAGAGAGGCCAGAAACCGAGGAAAATGTCCCCGAAGTAGGTAGATTATAAAGCTCTGCATAGTAAGCCTGGAAAGCACAAGCAATCTGGTCAGTACGATGAACCATTTGAGCGTCTTTAGTTTCTATTTTAGAGACAAATGTGCGCGCACCCTGCTCCCTAATTGAGCGGGCCAGTAAACGGCCGCACTTATCTCCATGTGCATACAATGACCTGCACAGAGATTCTCTAGATTTAAAAAAGCTCAGATCTAGGAGAGATCGAAGGTGCGCACGTTTCTGTTCCAAGGTCAGCAATATGGGGTGGGGGGGGGGGCACGTGAGGTCTTATGTTGAAGCTCCAAAGCGTTGATCTCGTCCAGCAGGGATGTCTTTCTTTAAGCGGGATGCGTGCGAGATAAGTACTCCTCTAAGGAGGCATTTAAGGGCTTCCCACTTAATTGGAGGAGACATCTTTGCATGTGTGTCAATAAAGATAGAGATGGCCGATGTAATACCTTCCACAGTGGTGGAGTCATGGAGAAGAGTCTCGTTAAGGCGCCACGTAAATGATCTGGGAAGTTGGTCAGGGAAATATAGGGACATTGAAACGGGATAATGGTCCAACCAGACCTGTGAGCCAATAGAGGCTCGGGGGTCCCAAGATAGAAGATAATGCGACACCAAAAAGTAGTCTGTACGACTATGTGAGCAATGCGGGGAAGAATAAAAAGTATAATCTCGTAATGAGGGATGTAATATCCTCCAGACATCCACCAATTGTAATCAATGTAAAAGAGATTTAAGACGATTCAGTTGCGTAAGCGAGACAGAGGCCCGTCCAGACGAAGTATCCATCCGGGGGTCAAGTGGAAAGTTAAGGTCACCACCCAGTATTATGAGTCCTTCAGCAAATGTCTCCAACCGGTGGAGCATTACAAGAAAAGCAGAAATTGGAGATTGATTAGGTAGATAAACGTTTGCAAATGTAAAAGTCTTGTGAGAAAGGGTCCCTTTTACAAAAAGGTGCCTCCCCTCCGGGTCCTGGTTGACCTGAAGAAGTTGGAAAGGCACTGTCGAATGAAAGCAGATGGCTACTCCCTTGGATTTTGTAGTGGAGTTGTTAATGGTATACACCAGAGGGTAGTACCGTGATGACAATCGCGGCTCTACTGGGTCTTTGAAATGCGTCTCTTGTAAGAAGAGGACCTGGACACGTCTCCTATGCATGTAATAAGCCAGTTGTGAGCGTTTACACGGCTCATTTAAACCCTGAAAATTCAGGGAGACAAATGTCATAGGTAGCATTGGAGACTGGTCCATATAGCATTGAAAAGGCAATTGTGGGCCCGAGGAGCGCAGGAAACAAAGAAAAAAGAGAGTTTAAAACAGACACGAAAGAGCCTGAGAAAGTAGAAGAAAAGGGCCCAGCATACAAAAGAAAGGAAAAAAGACAATAAGAACACATAACAACCTAAAGGGAAGAAGCAAGTCTTCCAGTAGGCCCAACAGGGTACACCAACCCAGTTGGCCATCCTATGAAGGGTGTAGGGAAACCAAGGGCACCAGGTTCACTCCTACAGAAAAACCGGGCATCCTAAAAATAACATTCAAGTTATAGCCTTTACAGAGTGCAAATCGCTTGAAAGCAATTAAGCAGGCTAACGCAGAGCTAGATATAGAAACATACATATTAGCAATTAGGTCCCAGGGCGTCCATCCTAGGGGAGGATCATAGAACTTGGGGAAGGGCAAAAAAAAAAAAGAGAGAAAAAAAAAATGTAAAATAAGAGGCTGCCCTATTTAGGATTCTAATAATAGCTCGTAACCTCCAGGGGGGCCGGACCCCCCACCCAAATGACATAGGGAATGGGGGCACCAAAGAGTACCAGAGATAGGTTGCATCCCCGTCCAGAGATATTGCAGTATATATACTACGGGCTCATAGCAGAAGACTCAGTTAGTATTCCCGATATAATGCAAGCGCTAAATAGATGGGCGGAGATAACTTCTCCGCTGTACTGTCTCCTCTACCTATATGGAGGATTAGAGGAGGGGGATATTACCGTCATGATTTAATATCCCCAGAAAAAAAAAAGAAGAAAAAAAAAAAGCTATTGCTAACTGATAACCTTTTTAACTGGGCTTATTATTAGTTAATTTGGTATAGCATACTAGGAACCTACAGCTCTCTCCATACCCCCACTCCCTCCACCATACATTCAGCCACCTCCCATCACCTGCCCATGCATCCCGGCGTGTAACGTCGGCAGTGGATTGGGCCTCAGTTACCCTGTATATATTATAACAAAATCCAATTGTGCATATAACATCAAGTAACTTTCGAATTCCTAATTTCAAAGCATTGACACTGACCCTCTATGTCCCCTTCAGGACATAGAATATTTCTTTCCCTCCACAATATCTTTTATCCATTATGTCGAAAAGGTTGATGATGGTGGAATCAGACTTTAAAGTAAAGTATCAATTAAGCTGATTACCACTCAATAAAGAATCAGAACCCCCCTCCATACCAACAACAATATAGCAATAAAACAAAAGGGGTTGTTATGAATAAAGATGCCGATCTCCAACCGCCAACCCTAATAAAAGTTGGAGAAGGATAGGCAGATACATGCCAAAGAACAGTGGGCATGGCGATATTATCTAGATATTCAGCTAGAAAATATTAAAGGAGAACTATGAGGTGAGTGCTTTTCACTCACCTCATAGTTCTAGCCGACCTGTGACAATGAGACTGTCACAGGTCGGCTTAGTAGATCGGGAGGCGAGCGAACACATACCGGGTTCGCTCGCCTCTCGATCCTGTCACGGCTCTCTGCCGTGACAGGGGGAGGGGCTGGATTCCCCTCTCCCCGCTCCGATCTGCCAGCGCTGACTGGCGGAACGGACGGGGGAGGGGGCGGGTACAGCTGGCTCTGCCTTTAGATAGGCAGAGCCAGCTGTCACTCACGCAGCTGGGCCGATCCCGTCATCTACGTCGGGATCCGCTCCGGCTGCGGCGTCTCAGTATACCGCGAAACTGTAGCTCGCGGTATACTGAGCTTAGGGTAAAGGGAGGACGCTAGTTTGTGTCCTCCCGTTACCCTAAGGAGAACTATGGGGGAAAACACTGACCCCATAGTTCTCCTTTAAAGTGTGGGGAAAGGTGCTTCTTTTTTTGTTTATTCATTCTTTATTCAATTTTTGACATATATATTATATCTTATACTAGGATTTTTTAAATTAACAGGAATTGAAATGTTCACAATTATAAAATTGTCACTAAGTTAGATTGTAACCTCACTTAGCACTAAGGATGTAGAGAGTGGGGGGGAGGGGGGAGAGCGGAGAGGGATTAGAGGGAGTCCTCCCACAATGCCTATTCAAGGAGGAAGGAACCGAAGATTCCCTCCTTGGCACCCAGGGGTGTTGAAAGAAGCCAGGAGGCATATCAAGGCTGAAAGGGATGATTGTCAGGTTGATATATGTTTAATGTAGAGGTATGTAAGTGACGGGATCATAAAATTTGTATGACAAATTTGTTATCCTTTATATATATAATATTATTATTTTATTTTATTTTGTTTATTCATGTACATTCAGCTAGAAAATCTTAAAGTGTGGGGAAAGGTGCTACTGATCATCATATCATCTTATTGCTGTTATGAGGCATCACAGGATGCTATGGACAGAAAAAAATGCACAATGATATCTAGTTCATTTGTTTGTATACTGTATATTATTCACAACTGGATCAATGCTGTATAAGGCTGACCTCTTTGCGGTATCGTGTTAAATTCTGTATGAACAGGCATGTCAGTAATATAACTTAACTTCAATTAAATTAATTACTTCCTTGAGCATGCAGTTCACAGGACTATTGAGAAGCTATATATAGGCATATCTAGAGCGTATCAGATGCTGAACCTAACATTGTAAGATAAAGGTGTGATTACTGGGGGAAAAGTATTCAGTTTACAAGGGCAGTAAAGTTAAACTTTTGGTTACACACATTCAAAACCAATAACGCTAAAGTCCTGAGTTAAATTAGATATGGACTTGACAGAATCACTTCCATTGTCACTTCCATTGTCATCCAGATTAAACTGACAGCAGAATTGGTTCCTCCTGCTGGCACTATGTCCTTTAGTGATAAACCAACCATAGCAGTGGCAAAGCAGGTATTTGACACCACAAAGTGTGTGATAACTGCAGTGGCCTGAGATTTGCAATAGGGCAGAGTTTTAAGATATGGACCACTGGAAACGTAAGTATACATCTGCTTCATTACAGGCTTTGCTTAGAATACATCAAAAAGAGTATTAGAAGGGTCTCCTGGGATTACAACCATTCTATAGATTCTAGGAAAGCAGCTGGTAGACTGTCTCAGTAGTTCCTGCTTGCTAAAAAATGTACGGATCCTATAAGAAAGCTTGTTTTTAAAGCCATATTACAGCCATTTTTTTTGTTTTAGATGAAAATGCAAAACGGTTATTATTTCTTGTCAGTTTATTTTTTCTGTGACCACCACATGTGGACATTTTCCCTCGCTTACTTTCCCTGTTACACCCATACAAGACATGGGGGGGGGGGGGGGGGATGACACCAGGATGGGGAGAACCAAACAGTAATAAAACATTGTCAGTTCTAACCTTTACTCACTTTACTAAAAACAGGCTTTTGATCTAATTTGCATTCCCATTGTGAACATTTTCAACCATTCTACTCCTGACACAAACTAGGGGACACAAACTAGATGTCAATAAAAAAGAGTCTCTCTAACCTTTCCTGTTCTATCCAAAACTAGATAAAACGTTTTGGTTGGAGTTAGGCTTTAAAGTAAACCAGTAGTCAGTCAATGGACATTCAACTATTTACATATTCTTAAAGCTGAATTCCAGACAGATAAAAGATATACAGGTGAAACTCGAATAATTAGAATATCGTGCAAAGTTCATTTATTTCACTAATGCAACTTAAAAGGTGAAACTAATATATGAGAGAGACTCATTACATGCAAAGCAAGATAATTCAAGCCGTGATTTGTCATAATTGTGATGATTATGGCTTACAGCTCATGAAAACCCCAAGAACCCCAAATCCACAACCTCAAAAAAGTAGATTATTACATGCAATCAATAAAACAAGGATTGTACATAGAACAATATCGGACCTCTGAAAAGTACAAGCATGCATATGTACTCAGTACTTGGTTTGGGCCCCTTTTGCAGCACTTACTGCAATTACTTTTGCACGATATTCTAATTATTCGAGTTTCACCTGTATAGTAGGGATGTCCCGATGCCACTTTTTCAGGCCCAAGTACAAGTACAAGTACATCCCCTCATGTACTTGCCAATACCAATTACCGATACTTTTTCTTAAAGGGACAGGTGACTTTAAATGATCCATAGTACAACTACATGTTATGTACTATGGATCATGGTTTAACCTATTCATGTTAGCAGGGGAGAATTGTAACTCTATTGCTGGAGTGTGAGCGTCGCGTCACTGCTGCTCCGGTGTGCGGCGCTCCGAGCGGGGTCATCTGGCAGTCTCCGGCCACCTAAATTAGGACCCGGAGACTGCCAGATGACCCCGCTCGGAGCGCCGCCCACCGGAGCAGCAGTGACGCGACGCTCGGCGAGGTAAGTAAGAAGAAGAAAAAGAAAAAAACATAGCGCAAGCTTCGGCGCTAGGCTTCGGGGCATTTTGACAAGTACAAGTACTTGTCAAAATGCCCTGTATCGGGCCCGATTCCGATGCTAGCATCGGTATCGGGACATCCCTAATATATAGTATATTTGAATGCAGCTCTGTATTCAATAACACATCCCGAAATGTATTTTTAAATGCAGCAGTGTAAATACCTGAATTTGACCTGGTATTAGCCTCATGTAATCTCTGTACAGGAGGGCTGACGTGTGGGAGGAACAAGTGTCAAAAGAAGTCAATCAGGAGTGTTGCAATGCAAAACTTGCAATGCTTATAGGAGGAGAGAGCAGAGCAAAAGAGAGATGAGCTCATTAGTGTGTTGCTTCCCTTTCACTGTCCAGTCAAAGGGTGTAAGTGGGGAGGAGATCTTTACGTTAAAGTAAGACTGCAGCAGAGAAAGATCAGGTCCCCTTCCCGGCCTAAAAGGAATGTGCTGTGTGTGTAAATCCTAGGACTGGATGGACATCAATGACATCAATACAACACATTTTTCCATCTCTTTTACATGTATTTCAAGTATTTAGTTTGACTTTAACTAACAGTAAATTATGAAAACAAGCCCTCATTGACCTCCATAACTGCATGCACTATGGAGCAATTACATTTGCAACAATAGCACTGAAGATCTTTAAGTTATTCTCTCAGTAGCACAGTTTAACCTGCTCCCCCCTCCCAGAGATCCTGCTCTGCCCTACTTTACATAAGAGAACAGAAAGCCAGAGGGCTCCCAGGTCACTCCCGGGGCCGAGCAGGATGCTGTTTAAGAATATGTAAAAATCTGAATGCCAGTATCCTGACCACAGCATCATTTTAAGGTGGATGGAACCTATAAAATGTATAAGGTCAACATTACTGTGTGGCTAGAATGTGTAGATAGTGCTAAACACTAGCATATGCTAGACAGAATTGTTAGAATGCTTCCAATGGCTACGAACAGTCTGTAGTGCCTAGTTTACAGCATCTCTGTAGCTGTGGTGCGGAAGGATTTCCCAGAGATGGCAAACAGATAAAACTCTGCAGATTGTTTTCTAACACGCAGATAAAAGAGTGGTATTTAAAGCAGTTTTCTATTAACTATTGAAACTCAAAACTTCAAGCTAATCCAACAAAACACTACCAGAACCAGGGCAGTGCCTATACAGAAACATATTTGGTTGCTTCATGTCTATAATAGCTCACTGTGGCATTAAAACATAGAAGTGAGATGATATTACAGACATTTTCTTATTTCTGTGGTCAATAGTAGGTTGATGTTTGCATTTAAAATTTGAATAGAAAAGCTTGGACCTGGAGAAATTCACACCTAGCTGCTAACAAATCTCTCACGAGGTCCTGTAGGCTCATTTTCACAGATAAGGGTGGACAATGATCACTTCACAAGCCGTCAAAAGAATCCTCCAGACCTGATGACTACAAAATTAGCAGGGCGAAGAGGTTATCCCATATTGGAGGCACCAGACTGTCTGATGTAACCATTCATTTTTTATCAGAGGGAATATGTTTTATCCTTTAAAAATTCCAAATTATTGGTCCTACGAACATGAGAGTAATGTCTTCTGATGATGTGCACAAAATGGTATGTCCCGGGCCTTAAAGAACACCCTAGGGACCGACAAAATGGTTGGACCCTGCTTAAGGCAATCATGTGGTGTTTGGACTCACCCCGAACCAGCCATCAGAACTAGGGATGTCCCAATACCACTTTTGCATGACCGAGTACAAGTACAAGTACTTCCCCTCATGTACTTGCCGATACCAATTACCGATACTTTTTCTTAAAGGACCAGGTGACATTTTTTCTAAAACAATACAGACTAATGATTTTAAGGCAGTTTCTCACCAGGCTGCATCCAGATCTCACCAGGGCTGAATAGAGATCTCACCAGAGCTAAATACAGATCAGACAGAATCTGGACACAGCCTGGTGACATCTGGACACAGCCCCGGTGACATCTGGACACAGCTTGGTGAGATTTGAACGCAGGCTGGTGACATCTGGACGCGGCCTGGTGACATCTGGACTCCAGATGTCACTAGACCAGCCTGCGTCCAGATGTCACCAGAGCTGCGTAAAGATGTCACCAACCTGCGTCCAGATGTCTCCAGCCTGCCTCCAGATTTCACCAGCCTGTGTCCGGATATCAATAGCCTGCGTCTAGATCTCACCAGAGCTGCGTCCAGATGTCTCCAGCCTGAATCCAGATGTCTCCAAGCTGCGTCCAGATCTCACCAGCCTGCGTCCAGATCTCACCAGCCTGCATCCAGATGTCACCAGAGCTGCGTCCAGATGTCACCAGCCTGCGTCCAGATGTCACCAGCCTGCATCCAAATCTCACCAGAGCTGCGTCCAGATGTCACCAACCTGCGTCCAAATGTCTCCAGCCTGCATCCAGATTTCACCAGCCTGTGTCCGGATCTCACCAGCTTGCGTCCAGATCTCACCAGAGCTGCGTCCAGATGTCTCCAGCCTGCGTCCAGATGTCTCCAGCCTGCGTCCAGATGTCTCCAGCCTGCATCCAGATCTCACCAGAGCTGCATCCAGATGCCACCAGCCTGCGTCCAGATCTCACCAGAGCTGTGTCCAGATGTCACCAGCCTGCGTCCAGATGTCACCAGCCTGCGTCCAGATGTCACCAGCCTGCGTCCAGATCTCACCAGCCTGCGTCCAGATTTCCCCAGCCTGCATCCGGATCTCACCAGCTTGCGTCCAGATCTCACTAGAGCTGCGTCCAGATGTCTCCAGCCTGCATCCAGATATCTCCAGCCTGCGTCCATATGTCTCCAGCCTGCATCCAGATGTCACCAGCCTGCGTCCAGATCTCACCAGCCTGCGTCCAGATCTCACCAGCCTGCGTCCAGATCTCACCAGAGCTGCATCCAGATGTCACCAGCCTGCGTCCAGGACTCACCAGAGCTACATCCTGATGTCACCAGCCTGCGTCCAGATGTCACCAGCCTGCATCCAGATTTCACCAGTCTGCATCCAGATGTCACCAGGGTTGCCTATTGTGTCTCTCCAGCGCTGCGTCCCCATGTCAGCAGGCCTGCATTTTGCGTCTCTCAACGCTGACAGCGCTCAGCAGTGCTGAGGGATTGCCGAACGGAGCGGGTGCCGGTCACGTGCCCGCTCCGAGGCTGTATTTCATGGCGTGGGGCTGCCTCGAGCAGTGCCTGTGCTGGAGAAGTGGAGGAGGAGACGTGGGACCTGGCAAGCAGTGTCAAAGAAAGCTACTGCCAGGTCTTCACCACATTCACTAAGCTAAGGGAAAATTACTAGACATGTGCGATTCGTTTCGTTCCAAATCGAAATTCGGGCGAAATTTCGTAAATTCGGAGATTCGGATGTATCCGAATTCCGAATTATTATTATTATTATACAGGATTTATATAGCGCCAACAGTTTGCGCAGCGCTTTACAATATAGGGCAGACATTACAATCACAATACAATTCAAGACAAGATGGTAAGGAGGGCCCTGCCCCTGAGGGCTTACAATCTAAAAGGGAGGGGGAAGTGATACATGAGAAGGGAGCTGCGTGGGGATGAATTGTTTGAGAACGTGATAGTCGAGTGGTTAGGTTGAGGTAGGATAGGTTTCCCTGAAGAGATGAGAAGGACATGCAAACTCCTTGCAGATAGTGTCCTGTCTGGGGGCATTTACTCTCTCTTTTTGCCCTGGTGACCATTGGACTGAAAGTGAGGGGGAATTCAACTTTTTGAGTGGTCACCAGATCAGCAATAGAGGAGATGTCCCCTAATTGTGGTGACAACTGTCTAAGAGAAGATTTTCTTCCCAGTGGGAAGACTGTGGATTGACTTTTTAAGAGCCTGGGAAAAGATGTATAATAAGTCCATGTGAGGTTCACATTTACCATGCCAACTGTTAAAGGAGAACTGTTAAAGGAGGAAACTACGTTTCCCGGCTAATCAGGAAGCCAGGTGGTGAGTCATTACATGCCGCCTGGCTTCCTTAATAGGACTTCCGGTATTGGTATTTGATATCGGCGAGTACCAAAAACAAAATATAGGTTCTCGTACTCGATACCCAAATACCCGTATCGGTGCATCCCTACTTAACCTCCCTGGGGGTATGATTTATTTGATCTTTGTAATTTTTTCGGCACGATTTTTTTCTTCGTTTTTTCCGGGTTTTTTTTTTTTAATTTCCCGCCGGTTCTGCCCCCATGCGACGCGTCAGCTCGCAAGGGACGGAACCCGGAAAACAGATGCTGGTGCCGGCCGGAGGACACAGCACGGCTCGAGGGACAAGGTAAGTAAATAATGTGGGATATTCCCGAGTGTAGCTCAGGGTATGGAAAAGTAACCCCGAGCTACACTCGGGAATACCGCCAAGGAGGTTAAGCCCTCAACTTGTTACAAATTGGTAATTGGCACAACAGCCTGATAGTATAGTTTGTAAGCTTTTTTTCATAGTACCACACTGCCTTGTCTTAAAGGAATTCTAAAGTCCCAGCATATACTATCAAAGCAATCAAAGCTTCCTTGAAAAAATCCCTTTTATGTAGTAAGTGCTGCCTTCCATCTGCCCATCACTATCAACAACTTTTTGGATTCCCAGTATGCATTGCATCTAGGAGCCCACGCCTTCCATCACAGTCCCGGGCCTGCAGGAGGGGCGGCGGAACCTGGAAAAATAGTGGTGGGGTGGAGAGGCAAGGGTGATACCTTTGATAGCCTATAGAAGTGATCACTTCCAGTGTTGGCTTTACTTATGTAAGCAGACTGCTTACAGGACCCGCTACCACAGAAAAAGTGTTAATAATGCTTAAAATTAAAATATTAAAAATGCAAAACTCCTTTAAATAACATAGTAGTTTTCCTTTTTAATATAATAACATTAGGGCTGCAACTAATGATTATTTTCATAATCGATTAATTGGCCGATTTATTTTTTCAATTAATCAGATAAAAAAAAAAAAATAACTGACATCCTTAATTGAAAAATAAAATACACAAATGCGTGTTACAAACATAAAGTTTACTTCTGAATAAAACTGCATGCACAATTTGTTTGCAATCGCACTGCACTGGAACACCCGGCATTGCAGTACCATACGTTGCAGCGCGAGTGATTGCACTGTGGGTGGGTGGCACGTTTGGGGTGCCATTTAAATGAATGGTACTGCAATGCACCTCCCGCAGCAGAATTTGTCAGGCCGAAACCGAAAATGACTTTTTTCCCACCTTTAGAATTTTTTTTTATAAATTGTATTGTAAGCTCATGAGAATGACAGCTGCCAATGGCAATATTCTGCAGACAGCAGCTGAATGTAAATACAGCAGGTAGTGGGCTGGTGCAATTTCAAAATGCAATAGCCAATAGCAGGTTGGCTATTGCACCCGCCCACTGCTTGCTGTGCCCTCCTTTCAACATGGAGGGAAGAACTAGGGAATCCAACCAGCTAATCGATAATGAGAATTGTTGACAACTATTCTTATTATCAATTATTATCGATTACTTGATGCCTAAAACATGCCTGGGGGATGCCCCAAACCTGCTTCTGAAGTAGCGCACCTGTAAGATGTACTAAAACAACAGTGACATTTAAAAAGAAAAAGAAAACATTTGCCACTAAATGACATTTCCCTGCTGGCTTGTTATTATTATGGCAGAACCCCCTAAAATTCTTTAGGAAGAATCTTTATTATAAAAAAAAAAGCAATTAGTCTAAATTACTTATTTTCATCTTATCATTTATTAACAAGAATATATTTAGTTTATCTGGGTGGTACTTAAATTGTGGCAGTGCAGTATAATAAAAAGTATTATTATTTTTTATTATTATTATTATTGTTATTTAAAGCTATTTAGCAATTTCCAATTGAATAATAACTGTACTCCCTATCGCACCTATTCCCCCTCCTTGGTATGACCATTACACAGTCAAAATGCACGTAGCTGGCGTAGTCACAGTCACTTTGTCATTCTGATTTGTAGGCTGGACAAGAAGATATTTCTCATTTGTAGATCATGCACTCCCTCTAGTGTTAAAGGCGAATTACATTTGTCTGTGATTTTAAAATGACTCTGTCAGATTTAAAAAAAACTGCAGCTAAAGGGTCCCTCTGATTAAAGGTAGGACGACAGTTCCCTGTATTGGACACAACCATCTGATACTCCCAGAAATGTTAAATACTGAACATCACAGAAGATGAAGATCACCAGCACTCACCAAAAGCATGTTGTTTTTTGCTTTTTATTGAAGTAGCGCGTCACAAGCGTCATTCAGCCATTTCGGGGCCACGAAGGGTCCCTTCTTTAGGGCGACCTATGTTACCCTGCATGGCACCGAAATGTTGACTGAATGATGCTAATTAAAAAAAAAACCTACATGGAACCACGGCACCATCCATGTTATCAGTACGAGCATCACAACAACTAAACTTATAGGTATGGAGTGCAGGTGACCTATCACTTTAAATGCTGAAAAGACTGCCAAAGGCTGCCGCACTGCTAATGGAGGGGAGGTAGAAATTATTGGCCGGCAAAAAGTGGTAAGTATACTACCTCTTGCCTTGCAGAGAACTTTCAGCTGCAGTTTATAAAAACCTATGAAGGTAATTTTATAATGTAAAAGAAGAAACTTATAAAAGAAGTGTATAGCTGTTACCACTATTGTCTTTGGTTTTTGGTGGTCAGTGTGTCCCCTGGAAATGAAGGCACATGCAGTTAATAAAAAACTTTTTTTTTCCATCACGTCTTGTCCTGAGGGGGATTGAGGGGAAATCTGGGAAATCTCCCTGATAGGGACATAGATGGCAATAAATACTTGAAAGAGGCCTTAATCCTTCCCCCTTTAATAAAAAAAAACGCTTTGGGTGGAGCTGGGCAATAAATTATACACTTTAGTGACCCTATTGAGTTCTACATCCAGGTCTCAGTGCTGATCACACTTTTAACTCCAGTACACCATATTTTTCCCTCACCCTCACCCTTTTTTGTCTGGGACAGTGTGAAATCTCTATTTAATTGACTGTTGTAGTGCATTCATGAATTAAAGCAAGGTGACATGGAAGGGCTTTATACAGTACAACAGCAAAATGTTTTTCAGCACACTCACCAGCCAGCATGCAAAAAAAACCTGTCAAACCCCTAAGGTTAAAAACAGAGGTCTTAGATACACGTCTTCTGCAGAATATATGTAAGCTGCACTGCCTCGTCAAGGCCCCTCTGTGTAGTGCGGTCCTAACTTTAACCTATGAGAGTCTCCATCTTGGAGCATATGTAGACAAAGATAAATTTGGTGCAGGTTCGCCACCAGGCAGCATAACCTCCTTAAAGGCACAGGGTCACAAGAGACCCCGCACATCACAACGGCAGCTGAGACCCCTAGTGTGTCACTGCACCAAATGAGACAAGCAAAACAAATGACAAACACACTCATCAACTCATAACCAGCTTTAAAGAAAGGTGCACATGAAAGGGCTTTAAACAGTACAACAGCAAAAAGTTTCCCAGCACACTCTTTAATGGTTGCCTTCTTTATATAATCTATGACCATTAGCTGAGACTATCATTGCTTCAAGTGGCCCTGGGGGCGCCTCTAATGTCCTTATGCTGAGCCATTGAATGCAAGGGTTTCCCCACCATTAGTAGGCAGACACCTCACACAGTGTAGAATTCATATAGAAACAGTCATGGAGGAGGAAGGACATGACATGCCGCCCAGCTAATGTCCAGGGCTAAACACATGGACCTATTACAACTAAGAAAACTGCTATAATAAACCTACCATTAGAAAAATAATGCAAGCACATCCAATGCATTAGAAGTGCTTAATCATCATGCTGGGATTCCAAATATCAGAGTGTCTTTTTGTGTGGTCCCCAACAGATAACAATTGAATGAAGGTCCCATTTGATTAGCTTGGGAACCCAAAAACTGATTGTAGACCTCAGCTGGGTTCTCACAGGTTACACACCAAGCCCATATGGTACAACATTATATACTATTACCTAAGCATTTCCCAAAGCAGTATTCAGTTTAATAGGAGAAATGACAAGTCCTGTGCAAATCAGAATGGGATAGTTATGCATGAAATTGGATTCATTCACTTACGTGGTATCAGCTGGACACTTCAAAACATAGAAGTACAGGCCAAGAAGTATAATAAATGTCTCCTCTCACTGCCAGGTCTACAGGCTCCCACTGTGTGACATGATGGGACAGACAGTTGAGTCAGGATTAGCTTTGGTTCAGAAAACAAAAAAACTTTGCATGTACATTTCTCCTCTCCTTTGTCCAGTGTGTACAGCGGCAATCATAGCTTCACTGCCTGGTGACAGACACTCACCTCTCTCCCACCCCCACCCTGGCAGGATCACTGGCTCCGTTGCAGTCAGGAGAGATATGTTGCTGTTAGAGGAGTTATCACAAACACTGGCAGGGTGTCAGGGGAGAGGCTAAGGTACTGAAACTATGCGGTGACACCATTGAGAATGGACATATTCCATTAATCCACCTGACAGTGGGCATGTTTAGTGGCTGAACCCGCTAAGTGGCAGTACCCAATGCAATTCACACTTCAATGAAAACACCCATGGATGAACTCTTTTCAAAAATGGGGCATGGCAATGGGCTCAAATGTCACCCCATCATATACGGGTGCATTCAAGGTCATCATGTTTATTCCAATGTGGCGTTTACTAACCATTGTTTATGTTGGTGGCAATACATTGATGATGTATTCACAGTATGGCTGGGCGACACTGAGCATTTATTGTCATCATATGACGAAGTCCATGTAGCAGATTCAAATATTCAGTAGAACATTACTTACAATTTGAAACAAGTATGTTTATGGTTGAAGCCTCCGGGTCCACATTAAAAACTGACTTGTTTGTTAAACCTACAAGCCATAATCAACTTCTTTTAAAGGACAACTATGGGGTTAAGGCTTTTCCCCATAGTTCTCCTTAGGGTAACAGGAGGACACAAACTAGCATCCTCCCATCACCCTAAGCTCAGTATACCACGAGTATACGCTAGTTTCAGTAACGGAAGGGTAAGCCAAAGGGTCATTAATCAAGAGTCCAAGCAGAGGTTCAGGAATAAAGACAGGTTCAAGGCACATGGAGCATGGAGATCACACCATAGGGATAGAATAACTCAGCAATGAGCCAGGGCTCTGACTGGGCTTTTATACTCAGTGGAGGATTGAGACCACTCCCCGGCTACCGAGGCAACCAGGTAGCCTCTCCATCAGGAGCCAATGGCGAGAGAGGGGCAGAGGGTGTGTGCTGGGAACCTCCCCCAGCAAGGATCACACCTGATACCAGTAACAGGTGCACTACGTGCATGTCCCTGTGCCTGCGCGCGCAGCCTGTCCACCGCGCACTTGTCGCGAATGCGTACCCACAATCCTGGTACCAGGGGTCCTGCCAGGAAGGGGAACCCGTGCCCCCCGCCGCACATGGCCACCCCGAGGAGAGGTAAGCCCCCTAGTACCCTGACACAGCTGTACCCGCCCCCTCCCCGTCCGTTCCGCCAGTCAGCGCTGGGGGATCGAAGCGGGGAGGGGGGAATCCAGCCCCTCCCCTTTCACGGCAGAGAGCCTTGACAGGATCGAGAAGTGAGCGAACGCCGGTGTGTGTTCGCTCACTTCCCAATCTACTGAGCCGACCTGTGACAGTCTCATTGTCACAGGTCGGCTAGAACAATGAGGTGAGTGAAAAGCACTCACCTCATAGTTCTCCTTTAATCAAACGTTTTCATTCTCCCACTGTGTTTAGGTCTATAGTTCGTAGCCAGATGTCCAAAGGCAAAAGAATAGTGAGTGATATGGCTATTAAAATAGTACCTAAATAAGAAATGTTTTTAAATTTACAAGTTAGAGATAAAAGCATTATTGCCCAAGAAGTTGAAAACTAACACCGTTAGAAAATCTACTAGTACTCCAAAAAGGTTTTGCTTTATTTGTCAATATCATGCATGAGAGATCTTCTCCTCAGTTGTGCATCATAATTGGCATTCTCTAAAAGCTGTTTATCCACAAATATCCAGAAATTCCCCCCATACAAGCCTGAAATCTGACACTTAGAAGTAAGCTGGTTAGGGTTGACCTCAGAGGTTTGAATAATTTCCTTGCCTCATATGTTCTAAACTTGGCAGCATTGTGAAAGGTTTTTCTTTTGGCAATTTCTTCATATTTTTTTGACATGTCAGTCAACATATGTAATATAGTTGATGGAATGCCTGTGTGGCCTCAGATATATTGGGGAAACCACACGGAAAGTTTCAGACATAATTGCACAAAATAAATACTCTATTTGATCTAATCAGAAGGAACTTCTTGTAATTATACACTTTTTGGAAGTATGACATATTCCTGCACAATTGAAATTTAGTGATTGATCCCATCCTATCAGGGAACCAGGGGTATCACCTATCCTCGGGGCCGTCAGGTACGGTGTAGGGCACGGGGGTTACTTCGGCCTGGCAGAACTCCAGGCAGGTGCCTCTCGGCCTGACAGGTGCGCATGCGCAAGATGCGTGGCAGGCACGCGCATGGTAGATAGACTGCGCGCGTGCATGGTGGCCCGTGCGTAGCTCGCCTGCACCCATTAGGGCCATCGGGTGTGGGCCTTGCCGGGGGAGGTTCCCAGCACACACCTTCCCTCCCTCTCTGCCTGCCAGAAGCCTCTTGGTTGCCTTGGCGACCAGGGGGTGGTCTTGATTCCACTGGCTATAAAAACCTGGTCAGAGCCATGGCTTGTTGCTGAGTTATTCCACCTCTAATGTGTGATCACCTAGCCTCTTTGTTGGATCTTGCTGTTGTTTCCTGAACCCTCATCCGCACTTCCTAGTTACTGACCCCTTGGCCAGTCTACCGCTTTTGAATCTTAGCTGCCTGCCTCGACCCTGACTGGCCTTGACTACCCCTTTGGATTGCCCTCTTGTACCTCGTTCTTTGGATCTTACGGTTCGCTTCCTGCCAGTGGGTTCCTACCCAGCTGAGTGAGGGGAGCCAGACTGAGTTGACAGAGACTGCTGCCTGGTATCTTAGACGAGTGAGGACCTTCTGTAAGAGGCCCTAGATGACTTCCCCTTCTTCACAAATGTCGGTTTGGAAGAAAAGGGGACGTTCGTCTTCTGCTGACAGACATCATTCTTTCTAAGTGACCCTGGGAGTGATGAGAGGCCTTTGGCCATTGCTCCAACAGACACGGGTGTTCCAAAAATGTGATTTTTTTTTTTTAGTTTAAACATTTTTTTATTGAAGTGTGCTAATAACCAAGAACATGTCATTATGTCTGTAATGTAATACAAAAATATATACAAATAAATATGTACAGAAAAATAATGAATTAGCATATAAATGCCAGGTTAGCATTAGCTGATGGGTGGCAGCCGACCATACCTTCCTCTCCACATGAAGTAGCAGATAACCTGCATATTATGAATAGTTTAAAAATGCTATGTTGCAGATGGGATACCAGTCAAGGGACCTATTACAGATAGTCTGTTTAGATAGCATTTGGTTTGATTGAAGTACTGTATATGCCTATTGTTTGGTTGTTAAAGTAAAGGTTTACATTTTTAATTTCCAAGTTTCAAAAAATCATTGGACTTGGATGTCTTTTGGTAATAAGGCCTCTACCCGCTCGTACCCGTATTTTTTTTTTAATTCATAAAAAAGTTTTTATTTTAATTCATAAGCCTTGGTTTCCTTTTGTGATAGTGCCTTTAAATTAGCGGAAATTAGATGAGATGCTATTATTTGCATGGGGTGCTAAGTCTCCTCTTGGGGATCCTGGCCTGACTTTGTACAGATATTTTAAAAATGGATAGTTTAAAAATGCTATGTTGCAGGTAGGATTTTAGTAAGGGGATCTTTTACAGCTAGTCTGTTTAAATACCATTTGGTTTGATTGAAGCATTTGCCTATTGTTTGGTTTTGATAGTAAGGGTTTAAATAAATGATTCCCAAGCTTCAAAAAATAAATGGACTTGGATTTATTTTGGTAGTGAGGCCTACCCACTATATGCGAATCACCAAAAGTAGTTGCTCAAAAAACACAGAGAGAAGAGAGAGAGAGAGAGGGTTTCAGGGTAGGTCTATATATATAATATTGATTTTTTGGCCATCGAAGAGATAATACTAAGGAGTGGTCTACAGCCTTTTGAGCTTTTAGTGCTAGGGACATCAACCATCCAAAATACTGCCCATTCAGGTATTACAGGTAAGTAGTTGACTAGGTGTGCAGTAGAGTATTGCACTCCTAATGTCCAGAATTTCTTATCTGGAAACCCATTGTACGTACCATTCAACAATGAAAATGCAGCATGGTAACTAAACAGTAAAATCTGACTGTAAACATGGTGAGGCTTAATGACACTGCTGCAACAATTCTTCTCAACACTTTCATCAGTTTCAGGAAAGGGTGGGTCACCTTTAGGGGTTTCCTGAGCTTTTTTATAGCATGATCTGTAACACAGACACATGTTCAGCAAGACCCCAGAGAATCTTGTTTTGGAACACAGCAACTCCCACGCAATTCTCTGTTATGCAAGGATACCTATTTTCATATGTTTGTACTTTTCTGTTTCACTTTTGTGTCACAATACCTGTTTTCAGAGGATCTGTCACGCTTGAATAGAAGTTTTAAAAACAGTCCTATATATAAATCAAAGGGAACTTCAAATGTAGATTTCCCCTTAGTGAAACAAATACCGAAGACTCCTTCACAAACTGCTACTATGCAACCAATCCTCCCCAAAGATACCTATAGACACAAGATAATGGTCTCTGAATCCAGCCAGTTACAGCACTTTGCAGCTTTATCAAATACCCCCCTTCCAACTATTCCAGTCAAATGACTACTCCCAAGATTTCCCCCAAAAATGTGTGAGACACATCTTTTGGCAGATTATATCTGCACATCTAACTCCCATATAATTCACCATTTGATGCACAGTTGCACTGTTACAGTGAATGGTTTATTCATTTTTACTTGCAGAAGGTGCTATAGGTCAGTGCTTCTTAAAGTGTGGGTCGCGACCCCATATGGGGTCCCGCAAGTGAACAGGGGGGTCGCGATCCGAGTCCCCGGCCAAGACCGCCATCAGGGGGGTATGGCCGTTACTTGTGTGAGGGGCCCAGGCAGCCGAGGAGGTCTGGGCTCCAAGCTAGATTGTTTTATTTCAGTTTAATGTATAATTTGCAGTGTAGTATAGTTTTTAAGGTCATGCCCCCCTGTGCACTTGGTACATTCCTGAGAAGACGAGAGAGACACTGACTGGTGCTGGGAGGGGAGGGGAGAGGAGAGAGACACTGACCAACGCTGGGGGGGGGGAGAAGACGAGACGAGAGAGACACTGACCGACCCTGGGGGGGGGGGAAGAGGAGAGACACACTGACTGATGTGGGCGGGGGAGACACCGACTTACGCTAGGGAAGGGGGGAGACACCGACCGACGTTGGGGTCCCTTAAAAATGTCCTCGGCCAAAAAGGGGTCACGAGTGGAGAAAGTTTAAGAAGGCCTGTTATAGGTGACACGTGAACTCAATGTCCCAGAAGAATAAAGGCGATGTGGGAGAGGTACCCCTACAGGTTTCTGAGCTGAGGCAGCTATGATTTTCCTCTTTATATGAGGGTTAGTCTGTACAATTTTCGTCTACATATCCTGCTCATGTGTTTGGCATACTGTGATCCTAGGAGGGCAGGTATAGTAAAAGTGCTTTAAACAAAGCCATTTAATAAAGACTAGGGGGGTTATTCACAAAGCTGCCGAAGGCAGCCGAGTGAATAACCCAGCTGAAGTGAAGTGAGTCGAACGCTGTTCGGCTATTCACTTCTGACTTGTACGGCTGATTTCAGCCGTACATCGGCTAAAATCAATCATACATCAGCTGCCTTTGGCTGCCTTGCAGAAGGAGTTCGACTCAGCTGATTCAACATTTGGATCGGCTGAGCAGAAGCTGCGACAGCGCACTCGCTGCCGCTCACGCCTATTCTCATAGGGGCAGAACAGCAGTAAGTGAATAGCCGAATGCCGCAGAGCAGCATTCGGCTTGGCTATACTGCTCGGTACCTTAGAGGAACCGAGCTGGATAGAAAAAGAGAATATGAATAGAAAATAATAATGAATAAAAAAAACGGAAAAAAAACTTTATTTAAAAAATGCAAGAAAATTGGAAAATTAAAACAGTCTAAAGAAAAGAAAAAAAAAGAAAATTAAAAATATTTTTTTTTAAATGCGGGCAAAGATGCCGGCAAAAGAAAAACAATTGGGCGGAGCTAGCAGTGACAGCTAGCTCAGCCCAACTGTTTCCTATGGGCAGGCACCTGCCAAAGTCTTCTAGCAGGTCCAGGTCAATGAATAACAACTGGGCGGAGTCGGCTGTGACGTCACGGCCTGCTCCGCCCAGATGTTATTGTTTAATGACAGATCAGTGTCCCCAGGTCATTTGGGGACGTTGATCCGTCATTACAACTGGGCGGTGCGAGTCGTGAGATCACGGCTGGCTCTGCCCAGCTGTCATTTGCGTGTAGATCAGTCGGCTTCGGCCGACCTTTCTCCATGCTTTAGCTGTCACTTCGGCTCAGTGGACCCTTTGGCTGCTGTACGGGCTACTGTGAATAGCCCATACAGCAGCCCTTCGGTTCGACTGAACTGAAGGACAGAGGCGGCCGAAGAGAGCCGAAGGATCAGCCGGCTAAGGCTGTATCCTTCGCCTCAATAGTGAATAACCCTCTAAATCGGAGATCCTCACAGTTAGCTGTTCAATAAACCCAGTATCGAAGTGTCAAATCTGGGTTTTCCTTGTGCATATTTGATCATCATATTGACATGTCTTTAAACGTAAAGCAATCAGCAACACCCTCAATAAGTAGTTACGTTTAGGTAAAATACGGTACCCATACAGACTGCTATAAGTTGAACTAACTATAAAATTTTGTATTTATGAGCATGCATATTTTAATGAATGTTCGCAGAAAAAATCTGGCTTTCTCTTTTGCAAAACTGATTGTAAGGCCTCAAAATGTGCTGAAGCTTAAATGTAGGCCAATGATATTAGGGGACTCATTATAAGCTGAGTCATAAATAGGAATTGGCTGCTCTTGTACAGTTTGGACTAAACAAGAAACTCTTCCTTTGTTGATGAAAAACAACCTTTTTAGGTCAGTTGTATACCGTACAAGCGCTTAAGCAAATTACAAAGAAAGTAATGTCTTGGCAAATGTATAAAATCATAGCTGGCTACAGATCGAAATAGAAAGTAAATGGAAATAATGTCAAAGCAACTGTTAATGTATTATATATCAAATTTTCTACTTTTGCTTTAAATTTTTTTAAGGTCTTAAAGGTATCCAAAA
Organism: Nanorana parkeri; assembly: GCF_000935625.1. NCBI lineage: Eukaryota > Metazoa > Chordata > Amphibia > Anura > Dicroglossidae > Nanorana > Nanorana parkeri. The sequence goes on along the minus strand of NW_017306466.1, from coordinate 1,777,761 downwards.
AAGCTGAGACTGACTGTTTGATACAAGGATTCTGAGACCAGATCAAACAGGAGGGGGAGTAGAGACCAGCCCAGTTTTGGCAAAAAATCTTTTAACTCCTTTGCTGCCAAGCCCTCTGGAACACTTTGCACCTCAGCTGGCCACACCATTTTTGCAATGTTTCCCATTGTTTTGATTTCCTATTGCTGCGTTGCTAGCGTTTTGTAAAAGACCCCCCCCAAACCATATATTTTCTGAAAGCAAAGGCTATTAGCAAAGATAGTGCTATTAATTTTGTAGGTCCTGCGATAATTGCGCAAATGTTTGTCAAATCAATATTAAACCGATAAAAATACACAAATTGAGAAAAGCACACTAAAATCAAGAAAAAAAAGAAAAAATCCAGCACTGTGATGCGTTCTAACAATGCACCGCAGCGCATGTGCATGGTGTACACCACAATACGGTGCACACGCTACCCTCTGCTGACTTGTACCACGCTGCTCGCAAGATACCGACCTGGCCTGTCCCTGACTGCGTGCTGTCTGATGTCTTAGTACCTCACTGCCCGACCGTTGCTGATTTGGCTAGACCTGACCTTGCTACTGGTGACCTGCGTTCTTCACCTGCTTCCTGTTGGGGGATAACTGCACTACTGATCCCAGCATTCCCAGTGTCTGCACTTTCGCACCCGTGCCACTCCTTGTCCTCACGCACCTGGTGCACTTTCCAGGGATGCTTCAACTGGAGCAGCAAGAGAGGCCGCCCTTGTCAAGACAGGCTCCCCTCCGGCTCCCCTCAAGGTACGTGACACAATGTAACAATGAAATCGCAATTTGGCGCCAAAGGTGTAAATACACTTTAAGTGTGGCAGGTTTGTTTCAGTTTACTATGTGCTTTATTTCTAAATGCCGAACGGAGGCATGCGCACGGCACTAGTGCCCCAGGTGAAGCTCATGAGTATAGGAAATTCATATTTCCTTAATTTATAAATGAAGCATTCGCTTTTATCAAAATACAGCACTTTTTCCTGGAAATCCAAAAATTGTTCATATACATAGTTTACCAAAAGAAAAATGACGCATACTTACACCACTTCTATACTTTATAAACAGACACCCACTTTCTGTGATGAGCTTCATTAAAATGCAACAATTTTTTCGTTTTGGATAGAGCGGAGAGAGATTAGAAGACCTGAGCCCAGACGTGCAGCTTAGCGTTCAGCAGAGGTTTGCTAACTCAGCATTCGCAGCGGCTGAGCAACTGAACACGCCTCAAGATAAATCTCCCCAATGGAACAAAAATGGCAAAAAAGCTGACAGGAGTTATAACCTTCCCTTAACCTTTCCCTTATCCAAAACTAGAAGAAAAGGTTTTGGCTTCAGTACATGGTCAGCTTATATTTTGTTAAAGCCATTTTGGCGACATTGTTCATTGTGTTTGACGAGGATCTGCAGTGCTGGACCACATGTTTGACGATGGATGTGCACTGTGGGTCATTTGTTTTTGTTTTTAAATAAAGGACTTGTCAAAAGTGTCAGTGTCTTTATTCACATTCAGGATCTCATGCAGGGGGATGGATATCTGGGGGCTCCCTTATATTAAATGTTGCTTTCAGATTTTGAAAACCCCCCTGCCTGCAGTCCTCCACATCCGCTTGCAGGCCAAATGTGGGCCAGAAGCCCTTGTCTTTAGGGTTAGGAACCCTATATAACTTCAACATGGGAACAAAGTGCCTTCCCACCGGTATGATTTGGGGGTGTACACTGGCTCCCCCCCATGTTCTTGGCTATCCAGGCTGCATGCTCAGATAAACATATTTATTTACCGCATTCCCCTGCTTTGTAAGAGTCACTTAAATTTATATTTCCGGATCCTGGCTGAGCTGCTCATAGAAGCCCATGGTTAAAGGAGAACTATGAGGTGAGTGCTTTTCACTCACCTCATAGTTCTAGCCGACCTGTGACAATGAGACTGTCACAGGTCGGCTCAGTAGATCGGGAGGTGAACGAACACATACCGGCGTTCGCTCTCCTCTCGATCCTGTCACGGCTCTCTGCCGTGACAGGGGAGGGGCTGGATTCCCCCTCCCCGCTCCGATCCACCAGTGCTGACTGGCAGAACGGACGGGGGAGGGGGCGGGTACAGCTGGCTCTGCCTCTACATAGGCAGAGCCAGCTGTCAGTCACGCAGCTGGGCGGATCCCGGCACAATTGTCGGCATCCGCTTCAGCTGCGGCGTCTCAGTATACTGAGCCTAGGGTGACGGGAGGACGCTAGTTTGGGTCCTCCCGTTACCCTAAGGAGAACTATGGGGAAAAGCCTTAACCCCATAGTTCTCCTTTAAGTTTTCAAGTGTCAGAGACTATATTAGGGCTTGTGTACATGGGAGTCTTCTGAATTGAATTCAAACCAGAAGCATCTTAAACATGTCCCAAATCAATCTTAGAATGATTCAGTTTTTAGATTTAGTAGATGAACAGTAACTGTGAATTACATTTGGTAAAGATTTAAGCAGCCCCTCATGGGGTTTCAGACCACCTAAAATACATGTATCTAGACAAGTGTATTTTTAAAAACAAGAGGTCTGTAATTGGATTTATAAAGACAACAAAACTGAGAGGGCTGTGTGCAAGCAAGTCTGAGAAAAGTCATCTGTTTTGATTGATTATCATACATAACGATGAGTTCAAAATAAATGTCCCTTTTTAGTACCAGCTGTAGAGAGCTGTTTGCACATCCACTCAGCGCACCATGCTTGTTTAATAGGGATAAACAGTAACTCATGGGCATCTGAAATAATAACCCTTAGTAAAAAAAAAGACAAGGCTTCCCTCTACTGGTCAAATATCATATCAGCTTTTTAAACAAAATTCTACTGACATCGAATGGGGTCACCTTTCAACTGACCACCAATGTGAGGGGCATTTCTCCAATGGCCACCAATGTGAGGCAACATTTCTTCACTGACCACCAATGAAGGAGATCCTTCTTCTACAGACCATTGATATTACAGGACATTTCTCCACTGACCGCTAATGTAAGGGGTCCTTCTTCTACAAACCATTCATGTTAAAGGGAATTTCTCCACTGACCATCATAGTAAGGGGGCATTTCTCCACTGACCACTAATGATGATGTAACATCGTCTACAGACCAATTAATGTTAGAGGATGACCTCCAATGTAAGGGGGGCATTTCTCCACTGACCACCATGGTAAGGGGGCATGTCTCCACTGACCACCAATGAAGGGGTCCTTGTTCTACAGATTATTCATGTTAGAGGGCATCTCTCCACTGACCTCCAATGAAGGGGGTCCTTGTTCTACAGACCATTCATGTTAGAAGGCATTTCTCCACTGACCACCAATGAAGGGGGTCCTTGTTCTACAGATTATTCATGTATAAGGCATTTCTCCACTGACCTCCAATGAAGGGGGTCCTTGTTCTACAGACCATTCATGTTATAGGGCATTTGTCCACTGACCTCCAATGTATAGCGGATCTTGTTCTACAGAACATTCATGTTAGAGGGGGTTTACTCTACTCTGTTAGAGGGTCCTTACTCTACTCTGACCAGTATCATGAGGAAATACTACAATTTTCATTGTCTATGTTTCTTTTCTGTCCATTTTTTATTATTATTATTATTATTATTATTATTATTATTCTCTTTCTGTGCATGATTATTAGGGAAAGTAAGCTCCTGGGGTTTACAGATAGAGGGTGTTCATTATGTGAACCCAGTCGCAGTCTGTGGATGTCATCTCATCTGGGTTTGAACTGGGCAGCCTGTTTTTAACAACCTTTGGTTTATTAAAGATAAACAAGCAAATATTGTCTAAATACGAGATCCATGTGTATTCTTACTTGAATCAATTGGTTTGCTTTGTGTATTTCTTCTAGATCTGTGCAGTAATCCAGTGTGAAACTTTGCCTCTGTGCATGAGCTTCCTGTAATAAAGACCGGTCACTGCTGCTCTACCCCTTGTGCAGGGTGACTGGTCTTGTATTTGCTCCTCTGTAGTTTGCTGCAGTTTGTAGTGAGTGGGGTCTGCTGGCTCTACACAGGCTACGTACAGCATAGTGATGATGGCACCGCTACTTTTAGAAGGTAATAACTAGATTTACAAAGGTGTTTGGTGCTCACAAAGTGGCTTTATATCCTTTGTGGATATTTAGGAAAATATTTCAATGAAAGTTTATGTAACCAGAGTCATCGAGTCACTTTTGCAGCTCTAATGTCTCCCAGTTCCCCAATACATGCACATCAACATCGTTAGAACTAGGAATGCACTGATACCAAGTACCGTACTAGGTACAAGTATAAGTACAGATACTTTTCCAGGTCCAAGATTAGACTAGAGAAAAACTCAAAAGTTAGGAGGCAGCTGTCATTTGTAAGGAGCACACGGAGCTCCTGGGATTTGTACATCTCTGTTGTAATGTATGATTTGTTTTTTATAACTATATAAGCGATGCACCGATACTAGTTTTTCAAGTACAAGTACTGATACTTGTCCAAGTACTCACAGATACATTTTTGTTTATTGTCATGTGACAGTTTTTCTAAAACAATACAGACTAATGATTTCAGGACAGTGGTGGAGCACCAGAACGAGATCCCAGCTGCGACCGCTGCAATCCTGGTAGTTCTCATGAACATGTCAAGTATCGGCACTGGTATCTGAACTGGTATAGGTGCATCCCTAGTTAGAACTCTCCAGCTTTAGCCATATGGCCCACCCAAAGGTGAAGGCAGATATCCCAACTCTCCCGGATGTTCGTGGAGTCTCCAGCTATAAGATAGAAAAATGTTATCTCTGAAAGGTTGCTCTATCTAGCAACGTAAACCTTTCCGGGACACCTGGTGGTTCTACTCCCCCAGCTATCTGGGTTTTTTTTGGTTTCTTCTACAGCGGCCGCTGGCTGCTACCAGAGTAAAAAAACAAACAACAGATAGCATGGGAATGAATAGCTAGGCTGCTATTGGTTATTTCAATTTGCAATAACAGGCTGGCTATTGCACCCGCCCACTGCTGCGGGTGGACCTGACGTTCTCCTTCAGGTCCTCCTCTGCTGATTGACAGCAGCGGTGGGCGGGTGCAACAGCCAGCCTGTTATTGCAAATTAGCAATTGTCAATTAGGCTGCTATTGCAATTGCCAATAGCAGCCTAGCTATTCATTCCCGTGCTATCTGTGTTTTTCTTTTAATCTGATCTCAGCCACTGTAAAAAAAAAAAGAAATTTAAAAAAAACCGGAAAGGGCACCTCCCTGAACATTTTTATTTGCAGGTTGGGATGTCTGTGATGGTGACCGCAATCTGAGGTCTCAAAGTATAAAAACATAATACAAAATGGGGGGAATTTAACAAAACTGGGGCAGACAGAATCTGGAGAAGTTGCCCATAGTAACCAATCAGCTTCTCTCTTCAGTTTGTTCAGTTGAGCTTTGAAAATGAAAGAGAGATGATTGGTTGCCATGGGCAACTGCTCCAGATTCTGTCTGCTCCAGTTTGGATAAATTCCCCCCAATGTATGTAGAAACTTTACCTGTATCATGCATAGTTTTAGATTATAATGTATTCAGACATAACTAGCCATATAACAAAAAATGCGCAAGGCCGAATGACATTACAATGAAAAATGACCCAGCAAAATATCCAACCAACAAAATGGCCGCTTACTTACCCGGGACTGTTTTCAACAATGAACTTATGCGTTGCACGTGCGTAGCAGCGTCTGTATTGCTACGGGGTGATGTCATCACTAAGCGTCCGTCACTGCGCATGCGTAGTTAGTAACGTCAGTCATTCGGCGAGGAGCCGGGCATTGCATCGTATTGCGGGTGTGTGTACTGGACCGTACTGATCTGTTGTCATCATGGTGAGTGTATCTCGGGTCACCGGCTCCTGTATCTCCCACCGTGAGGTGGGTTTGGTATGAGAAGAGGGATTTTTTTATTTTCGGTTTCAGTTTGCTGGTGCTGTGTCACCGGCCTGCTCTCTGCTATGTTGGGGCGCCTGTAAGAGAGCCGGGGGGTACACATGTCATTGATAAGCTTTTTTACCTAGGGTAGAGATAAGAACAATGAGGCTCTTTAATTACAAACCACTGAATTCTGGTACTTATAACTGCGCTGTAGTGGAAGGGCCAGTAAAGCCCATTTCCTGGATAATATCCCCCCCACCCCCCTAAAGGGTTTCTAAACCCTCACTTTTTTTTTTTTTGCATATATCTATTGCTAGCAAGCAGTAGATATTTGCAAAAAGTTTAAAGAAAAAAAAAGCGGTTTAAACTTACCCGTCTTCGCAGCGCGCTATCGTCCGAAAAATGCTCGGGCGGCCGCAAAGCATCTTGGGGCGGGCGCATGCGCAGTTCAGATTTTCGGCCGGGAGACGAGGAGAGACACAAGGTAAGTCTATGGACGCGTGCACCCGCATGCAGACAACATTGGACAGGTAGTGCCAGCAAGGACAGAGGAGTCAGCGCTGGATCGGAGACCTGCCGCAGCGCTGGAGAGAAGGCTGAAAAGGACAGGAAAGAAGATCGGATTAAGAGATATCACTTAAGGTAAGTGCTGTTATCAACATTGGGGGGGAGGGGAAAACGTTGACTTTAATGTCACTTTAACTGATCACTCGCAAGAAAAAAAATGCCCTTTTCACTCAACTACAGCTGCAGTCACATGACATGGCCGGCCCGATTCTTCTGTTTACATTCAGCAGGGACCTTTGTGACATGGACACTTCCTATTGGCTGGCCAGCAGCAGGGTCTGGAAATGGTGTCAGTGAAGGGTGCGGATGGTGGATTTAGGTGAGTATAACTTGCTTCACGAAGTAAGAAAAACTAAAATCCCCGCAGGATGGGTTAGAGGGGGTGGGAGAGGGTTCATAGTTCCCCTTTAAACGTGATTGTTAGCAAACATGTTAGCAACAAGTGTATGTATAGCCCAAGTTTTTAATTGGTTAATTAGAATGGGGAAGGGTTAGAACCCCTGTCTGTTATTACCCAGACGTGAGAGGAAGTCCAAAATTTTACAGTTGTCACCAGAACAAGAGGTGAGGGAAAATCGTCCAACCGGAGGACCTGATTTATTGACAACTAGGAAGGGAATTTCCTCCACTTTGTAGTGATTTCCTTTCACTTCCTATTGTGTCTCTGGGACAGAATGTGAAAGGAAATCTCCCCAAAGGGACATAGACTGCCAAACAAAAAAGCCAAAAAAAGGGGTTTCCGCACTTTACCTAGAGCTTCAAGGGCAATAACACTATACACAGTGACTGGAATTTTTCTGTCACCACTAGAGCAGATAGAGAAACATTTGTTTTCAGTGTGCCCCATTCACACCACAACACAGGTGTAATGCGGACATTAGTACACCACATTTTTCTGCAGCTCACTGGATGCCACCAGAGGTCACCACTGCTCAATGTAAAGAGCTGCCGTGTGGAGACATGAACAGAGTGTACACTATAGATACAGCTAAAAAAAGGTAAACAGCGCCTTGTAACAGCACGAGGCACCGAGCTCACTACTGACATATAGCGGACACCTGCTGCTCGGTGAAACGCTGCACTTTACCACGCAGCTCATGTGAACTAGTTGTCGCATGAGCCCCTGCAATTGTTTAAATGCAGAGAAATTGATCTGGGAAATATAAACAAGCTTGATACATCCCAGATTCTTTTCTCCTGCATTCATGTGTGTTCAGAGTATCTAATTACCCGGGACGTACAGATTTCTATTATCTATCTGCATGATTTTTTCATGTCAGTGGATCAAAATATTCATGCCAGAGGGTCTGAAATGAGAGCCACTGGCAAATTCAGAATCAAAGTTCCACTGCACAAAATGACAGGAGTTGAGGGGTTTTTTTTTCCCCTTGCATGTACACCGCACAGCACATGCCCCATACAGTGAAAATCCAAATCTTTGCATGTCAAGAATAGAGCCGGGACAGAAGAGATGGCGGCAGGATCGCCTGCTAGACCTGTCAATGCGGGAGGAGGGCACTGTGTTGGCTAACTGTACCAAAGTGTGTCATTTTAGCTGTGCATACGTGCCCATTATGGCAAGAGCTCACCCCACACAGTGGAATATACTTCTGCTACGTGTAGGCGCCTTTCTGCCCAATCAGAATACTTTAAACGTATCACTGTAATGCAGTCAGGCTGCATATACGGTAATACACATGCCTTTTTTAATCTAAAACTGGCTCTATTTTTTTCCATTCAACCTGCTGTAAAAAAAAGAATGGATTCCTTACAAGCGTTGATGGAAGAATCCCCCGCTGCATCCTTTGTTTTGCGACCGCCATCAGAATACACGAATGGTGTATTCTGCATTGGCTGTAAGAACCGTTCGTTTTAAGATTTTCCAACCAGCTCCTTAAATCTTCTGATTGAGGCATGCGGGCCGGAAGGGTACCGATGGGAACCCACTGTGCGGATTTCGGTCACCACCCGATATTTAAATGGGGAGGGGTTGTCAGACTGCTGGAGTGCTAGGTTCCTGCATTTTGTGTGAGGACACCCTCCCTCTTTCAGGTGCATACTTATCCAGTTCTGGAATCCAACATCCGCCTCTTACGGGTGCTCCTGCCAAAATGTTCACCTGCACCCGCTGGTCCTCTTCAAACCACTCTCCATGCAAGTGCAGCAGAGTCCCATAGACTTATATGAGGCAGGGAAACAATTTGCCTCCCTACCCCAAAGAAGCATGTTACTAAGCATGTGCTGTCAGCAAGTCAGTCATAACATGCTGCAACATGGCTGTGCTGCTAATGTAAAAGTGCAGTAGGGTGCCATCTGAACAGCAAATTACCTAGCGTCTTTCATTGAAGTAACCGGCTTCTAGGTCCCCCATTGATCTGTCAGTTTCTAATGGTATATGAATGTAAAAGGCACATGATGATAATATGTGGGGAGAGAGGCCCTTTTTGTCGCATTTTGTTTCATTGCCGCATGTGATGTGCAGTGCTCTGATCTTATGTAGGCAGATGACCTTTGCAGTATGTACAAAGCATCTAGCAGAAAGGCGCCTACACATAGCCGAAATATTCTAGCTGCATGTAGTGTTGGTCGTCGTTCTCTTCTGTGTTTCTGATGCTTCAAACTAGAAAAGTTTCTGCCATTGAAATGTGAACTCTGCCTAGAATTACAATAACAAGGGGAGACTTTACAACCTGTATGGCATGTTGTTTAATCTGTGTTTCAGAATACAAAGGCACTTTCCTCTCAGCTCAAGGACAGTATCCCAATTACTGAACTGTCAACCCAGTACGGGGGCTATGGAATCCAGGATACTCTCCGAACAGGGTGCGTCTGACTTTCTTTTCTTTTAATCCTCTTCATCATCATTCATTTACAATTACCGCTATTCACTGAAAGTTCAAGTACGGCAGACTTTTCATTGGTGTATTAATAATTAATACACAATAGTATTGCTGGAAAAGCAAGTTGTCAGGAAACTAGTACAGTACAGCTTTAAATGAGTCCTTACTGGCACAGAAGATCTGAAAGGTAAGGAGCTAGATGAGGATTAGCGTGACACTAATGCCAACAAGTTGTACCTGTTTTGTAAGAATAATGCCATGTACTCCATGATTATTTCCATTTGTTTTTTGCAGGTTTACAAGTGCACAGAGTGAACTCTTACCAAGCCATGCTCTAGAGCTGTCAGAAAAAAAAGTAAGTATACATAGAATCCGTCTGTTTTATGAAAATGCTATTGGGAACAGTATTCTGATAACTCCATGGGGTTGGTACATATAATTAGAGTATGATATGCATTCTAGAAAAAGTGACAGGGGAAATGGATGTCACCACTGGGGGTGCAAAAGAAGTTGTAGTAACAGATTTTTGTAGGGATGATACCGGTCTTTCGGTATAGAGTACCGATATATATTTCTTCGGTACTCGCTGATACCGGAAGTCGCATTAAGGAAGCCAGGCGGCGTGTAATGACTCGCCACCTGGCTTCCTGATTAGCCGGAAAGCCAGGCGGGATGTAAAGACTTGCCACCCGGCTTCCCAATTAGCAGGGAAGCTGTCTCCATGCTTCCTCGTCACCAGGTGGCGAGAAAGCATGGAGCCTGCTTTCTGGCCAATGGGGGCGTGTGATAACTTGCCATCCGGCTTCCTGGTTGGCCAGCTTCCCGACCAATCAGGAAGCCTGGCAGTGAGTCATTACATTACATTGTTGTCACAACAGGAAAAGACAACAGGTTCTCTTTAATGTCATCCCATCAGCATTACATACTCTTCCCTTTTGCTCTGTTGAAAAATACCCAGTACTTCTGAGTATCGGGAGCATCTGACTTGCTCCCTTTTCTCCCTTGTGACTGTGCTGGTTCTTGGGGATTAGTGATTCAGACACCCAGAGGGAAGAGAGGCATTATTTGAAACCTCCACAGTTTCCTCTATTTGCTTCCAGTGGCTCAACAGAGCTGCGGGAGAGCAAAGGGAAGGTATGTTAAAACAGCTGCCATTGGAGTTTCCTTTAAACCATGTGAATAAAAGGTAAATGTAAGCACCTTTGGCAGTGTTTGGTTGTCCCAACCCCCTTCGTGTAAAGGGCGAGACTAATGTAACTAAAGGCATGTAAATTATAATAAAAAGTGAATCAGATTTGGAATACAATTGTTAGGAGTGTTAACCTCCACATACAGTTATCAGAATACAATTTGTTTTGCAATAGCATATCTCATAAGGGATAACTGCAAAGGTTCCCCTGGCTTCCTGCTTTGAATTGTAAATGACACTCTGTAGGTCAGCTGCAGATACATAAATGGTTTAGCTGCCTGGTCTGCCCACCGCCGGACAGCCTTCCCATCTTGTGTCACCCATTCTTCCTACAGCCTGTATTCCAGTCATTGGACATACCATGGTCCTGGCCATATGAAATAATCATGCCGGCATATGTGTGTTGACTGAAACATGAGCTACAGATGACCTGGACACTGCAAGATGGAAACACTAATCTGTACTTGATATATAGATGATGCAGGCTCAGGGGCTGCCATTCTGATCTGGCTTCACTCCCTAGAAAGTCACTGACCTGGAACAAGCATACAGGATAATAGTGCAAACTACTCTCCCTCTATACTTGTTCCAGGTCAGTTACTTATTAGGGAAGTGGCAGCCCAGTGGGGGGGAGCTTAGGTACTTCAGGACTATTGCAGTCACCGACTGTTTCTGTTCCTATTGATCTTTCAGTCATATTGTATAATGCCTAAACTTTTTACTAATCTGTTTTACTTCTATACGCGGTTTAGTTTCAGCTTAATCAGGAGAAGGTCAACTTTTCAAGTTTAAGGAACATTCAAGGCTTGCATGCTCCTCTAAAACTGCAGATGGAGTTGCAGGCAGTCAAACAGGTGAGCTGTGTAGAATTATGGAATCATCGAAATGAGGCAGCCCTGCATGTGGGAGATGCGAGATCCAAATATATATATTACACACACATGTGGGGGG